>NW_028280809.1:4587500-4887500 GCF_059751285.1 Brachycentrus maculatus | reverse complement strand
TATTTACAAAATGTCCTTATTTATAATGCACTAACAATGATTGCTATCATTAGGTCTAGGAGTAATTGTTGTATATTTATATATAATATTTTCATGACTTTTTACAAGAAAAACTTTTAAAAAAATAATACAAAAGCGGTGTTTTAGGCATTATATACATTAACATTACATGTTACCTGGGCTTAAATAACATTAAGTTGCGGGCTATCGAATATCCCGCCTTAATTGGTAAGTAAGTATAATAAGAGAATAATTCGGTTTGATGTAGAAACAAAGTTCGATTTATTAGAAAACATTTTGCAGATCGCAGATTATCAAAGAGGCGAGTAAGATGGATACTCATTTCGCAAGTGACTGATGTATGCGCTAATTAGCGACATTTCACCGGTCGGCGCTGTGAGAGACTAATGGGTAGGCTGTCGGGTTAGGGTTCAATTCCATTCGGATAAATTGCATATTAGAGGATGACAATTAGACATAATAACGTACTCTGATACTCTGCGCGCACGGCGTCATTAGAGAGCCGAGTGCCAGAGTAAGTAATGCACCGGAACGAATTCCTTAGATGCACTTTCGTACTCGTCCATTGAAGTGAGCCGAGAATTTGCAAGTCAAAAAGGCTGGTGAAATTTAGCGACGAATTGATGGCTTGCGATTTATCACAGAGAATCTGCGCGTTTCACTAAAAAAATTGGTAAAAATGGTACGAAGCAACGATTAAAAAATAAAATAGAATTTTCACAACATTTTTAGTGTGTCCAAATACTTGTTCACTCTCACATAGTCAAATTATAAGCTGCATAAAAATACAAAATCATGTTTTTGGGCGCTTTTATGGTTTTGGTATACATTCAATATACAATATATTCGCCCAACCAACTAAATAACCATATTATCTCCAAAATGCAAAAGATTACATATTTATATTATTATATTTTTTACACATCTCATCAAAGATGAAGAAGATTATGGAAGTCTTGGCATTTACGGGGCTGATGAGATGTCAAAAAAAGAAAAATACTCCTATAATTGGAGATAATCCGAATTTGTGAACAAGTATTTGGACACACTCAAAATGTTGTAATCATATATTTACAATTAAACAATGAAAATAAGTTCACCACATTTTGAGTGGAATCCATCGAAACGCGTGTCACAATGGATTTTAAGAAATAGCGTCATTTACCAAGTAAAACTTAAATGAAAAATGAAAAATGAGTCTATTAAACGATTGATCTGCATTTCTCACCGTAGATTTCGATAGAGTTATTACGTATGTATCTACAATACATTACTTTTGACGGTAACGTTAATGATTAAGCTATTTTCTTCTCGCACGTATCACTACTACAAAATGTGATTACGTTACATCATTAAATTGTTAGCTCAATGCCAGTGCAACAAAAAACCTTATTGAAAAGTAAACTCGATAAGCTGAATACGTCACTTGCATAGCGCGAGTAAATCATAATTTACTATGCGCCCAATCTGGGATCAATTACAAATCAACGCTGCGAGATGGCTCAAGGATGAGGTAAAAACCGTTTTAATTGACTGTTATAATGCGGACCGATGGGAAAATCATATTAATGAGAGGTGATTTATCTCGCGAATCTAATCAGCGATGACGAACGAAAATTCAACATACATATCGCTCACTCCTTTCAAGAACGTCATAAATAAAAAAAACTTGATTTTTCAGGAGAACGTTTTTAAAGTTTAAGAATAAACACAATGTATTAAAAAAATAAATATCAAGCCACTTGTTGAACTTTTACTGAGCAACAGATCTTTTTAGGTAAAACCTGAAGGTTTTTTCTCCATTTGAAAAATATTTAGTTTAATTACAAAAAATATTTATACCATACCTTTTCTTCAAAATACAAAAACAACATTTTCTGCCCTGTAGTGGGTAAATATTAAGTTGAAGAATATGCCTCTTTTGCTGGGATATAGTACATTTTCTGGGCATTACGAAAACATGCACAACTGAAAATTGACGATTTTTAATTTATGACGTTCTTGAAAGGAGTGAGCGATATCTGGAGTGGTATTACTAACGAGTTATCTACGTAGTTAACAATATTCTGCGTGATCCATAATATAATATAAGACGAATGGGCGGCAAAATGATGTATGATAGATATTCGAATGGTGATATAAGGAAATAATGCAAGGCTGAGATAAGCATTATCGATAAAATTAAGAAAGGTGTGTTAAGATGGTTTGGGCACGTGAATGCAATGCGTGCAGAAAGAACAGTAAAATAAATTCATGAGGCGATTGTGGTTGGTGACAGACCCATAGGACGATCGAGGAAAAATCAGCATGTTCAAGTATTTGAAACACTTGAAAGTGGTCATATTGAGTCGGAATATGTATGCGGAATCGGCGGGTATGTATGCGGAGTTGCATGAATGTGTAAGAGGCGAAGATTGTTTGCAAAAACAGATATATGTGGAGTTGGAGCGATGGTAAGTCAATAAGTTAGTTAGTTGGAAAAAATGATCAACATTTGGTTTTTTGAAATGAAAAAAGGCATTTAAAAATGTGTTTTCTATTTTCTATATTTTCTATTTCACCAGACTGATGCACAGCAACGCTAGGCTAGGTGCAGCTTGGTCACAATAAAATTCGACATCAATATATTTCAATCATGTTTATATGATTAATTTGTATTGGAGAGTACAGCGTGATTTATTTTGAGATCGTTAAGTAAAAATATTTAGAAAATGAAATTATAAAAAAAACTCTAGAATATATTTTTTTTTTAAATGTCGTTTCATATTTTTCAAAACTATAGAGAACAATTCTCCGTAGTGAACTGTTAAATGTAAAAGTACGTATCGATTGAAGGGTCATTCATACTCGCTGTACGATAAGTTCAACACTTTGACCCGTGATTCCTCGACGTGTCAGAGATGTTGACACACAGATGTGACTAGCAACTCCAAGCAAAACGGAGGTACACCTCCAAGCAAATCGTACATATCCAAGTAATTTTTAAACGGCCCTAGCCACCTCAAGGCTGTCCACCTGTACCCAGCGCCAAACAGTACACCTGTGCGAGATGAATCTCGTCATCAGTAATTGCTAGTAATACAGGTTGGCGCAAAATAATCACCCTATCGGAAGATGTCATAGTTTTTGTAAATGGCGTCATAATTCAAACATATTTGAAATTTGTGAACTAGACAGCTGCAGTATACAAACAGATTGATAAAACGGGCATAAATATGTATCGATACTGGCGGTAGCCACTTGAGGGATATAATCTTTTTCACTCTACATTTTTTGTTGTTGTTAAGGTCCAAACAAAGATTCCACTAATTTTTTTTTTATTCCGTAAAAAGGAGTTTAAAAAAAAGTTGGATGATTAATTTTGCGCCACCTTGAATCTAGTTCACAGATGTGAAATATGATTGACGTACGACGCCATTTGCATTATTTTTTTAAAGGAATTACCCGCGAAGCCTCTACTTTTAGAGGCTTGTCTGCAGGTAGGCTTGTCTGCTTACCTATTCTTACTATGTGAGAAGAGGGAAGGTAAATGTAAAAAAAAACACATCACAAACACCCAGAACAATTGAAAATAAATCTATCTTGAATTTATTATGCAGTTGGCGGGAACCGAACCAGCGACGCCAGTTTCGCAGTCAAGCATCTCCCCAACTACGCCACGGCGCCTGTCGAGTGCTTACCCACTGGCAACTTTTCAAACTTTGCATTTATAACATTTTCCGATAGGGTGATTAATTTAGTGCCACCCTGTACTTGTAAAATTACAATGTACCAACTATTACAAAATCACTATAATTAGCTTCAGGGACAGTTGAATGATACGCGGCCAGGGAAAAATAATGGGTCGAAGTTAATCATTACGTAGATGGGTGTTAACGTATCACAAATTAGGTATTATTTTGCTCAATACCTCACTGTGGGAATATAATATTATGTTGTCAATAAACGTTTAATCATTGTGCAATGGCCGATCGAATGGAGTGGATATGTGGTGTGTACACACACTTGTAATGGCTCGGGCGGTCCTTTGAACCGCACACCCGGATGTCAAGTGGGAAAAGAACACAAGTGATTCATTATACTGACAAAAAAATGAGATATTTTTACAAAACACTTAATATATACTTAGTTGACTATAATAAAATAACAACTATGTATATAGTTTTTTCCACGTATATTTTGGTGGTCCGCCTCCGTAGTGTAATGGTCAGCACGATCGGCTACCGTTCTGGAGGTCCCGGGTTCGATTCCCAGGGGGCGGGGGTCAAATAAATATAAGTGATTTTTTCATTGTATTATTTATTCCATATTACCCTGGAATGGTACCTGAAGCGAAGGGCTGATCACCTTCCCTTCATGTGTAAACGATCAAGATAACACTGCGTTTATATGAAGCAGTGCCCTATGCATCATTGGGGTGCGGATAAGGGTTTTTATTATTAATATTATATATTTTGGTTGACCAGTGACCGGGTTTTGTCGTTACCGACATCATAAGATTGGCGGGACAAAATTTGAAATACACAACAAGGGAGGGGTTGCATACCATGATTTTATGTATTTTTTTCCCGAGAAAATTAATTTAAATTAAGATAATTTAAAATACAATAATTATATATAGGTTATGGTAAGGGTTTTAAATATGATTTTATACAATTTTATTCAATAAATTGATTTTTGTACGTATATTTAAATAATGTATATAAAATATATGGATAAAAAAAAGATAGTTGAATGATTTTATAACATATTACGAGAACTAAAAAATGCTACCCAATTAATACAAAATAAACATTGGTGACATGATGTTTACTAAATGATTTATTTTTTAATGTAGTAGGTGCTTGTCGAAACCGGTTCGATTAATAGTACAAAAAATAAAAGTGTTTTAAAAAAGTTTGTGTTTTATTTATTCAAAACCATGTTAATAAGTCAATAAGTCAAAATCACATACATGATTTGATGTTTGCTTGATGATTTATTATTTAAAGTACGTTGAAATTGCTTCTTTAAACCGGTTGGAATAATAGTACCAGAAATAAAAGTGGTTTCAAACAAAGTTTGTATATCATTTATTTTATAACGTTTATATCAAGTCACACAAAGTACATATTATCAAAAAAACATTGAAAACGTGTTATATTCTTAACATTAATTTAATTATTTTGACTTGTGAGGTCATATTAATATGTTGTCCAGTATATCGTGCAAATGTAGCAATCAGTTCGCTAACCACTGCACTGCGGGGCCCGAGGAATTGATTAAATGACAGTAAATCAGCAGGCTGGAGAATATTCCCATTTGGGGGCGTGGCTAATGAGAAAAGTCTAACGTGATAGGTGGAGGGGGGGGGGTAACTTAAACGCCTCTAATAAGAAGTAATTATCTCAAGTCGTTAATGACTCCTACGGTATGTATTGTATATAACATATTAACTATGTGCGTGTCACGTTACTCAGACTGGTCGAACAACAACGTCAAGTGGTGCAGGAATAATTCACTATCAAAGCCTGTTCTGTTAAAACTATTTATTACTTTAATAGAAGACAAACGCTGATTTCATATTTTAAGTATCACATTTTCTAAATATTTACCATTGTTTTATAAGCACTCTTCAACCTATGAAAATTACTGAAAAATTTCACTATCCCACCCATGACTGACAACCACACTTTGTATGTAAATTTTTGGAAGTGATACATACATCGTAGTCATACAGGAGAAAGTGACTAAGTGCAATGTTTTACAAAAACGTGATCCTTGACTGTTTGATATCTTACTAGCTTAATATTGCTGTGAAAAAATCCCAAAGGATTTTAAACTTGGAAGTATAATACATTGATTCGTTAAAAATGACTAACTGCATTGCTGTTTATTTTCTTGTCAAGCAAAAGTGACATAAATGGCCCGCCCTCCTGAGCATTTTACGTTTTGGTAGTTGGTCACTTTCTCCTGTACGACTACGATATGATCAATCTCATGACGTTCCATGATCGAGTTCACAACAGCCATCAATGACTGGATTTAGAGCGTTGTTATTTAGCAGAGATCCTTTTATTTGTTTGCAAGATGCAAACCAGATTAAAATTATATGAATACTTCCGTTAAGATGAAAAAAAAGATGTACAATAGAAATAGATGTTGGTTTAAAAAATATACTTTAAAAATATGACGTTTTGTGATATTACACGTATGAAAGTATGATGGTATAAAAAAAAGTATATCCTAATGATTTAAAAAGCTCAATATTCAATTCCAGTGCCAAAATTGCGCAACGAATTTTCTGAAAGAAGTTAAATCTGTTATCCACCAATGGGACGCAAAGGAAAGCGTCTAGGGGGTATGATCTAGAGGTACGGGAATCACTATTGGCTCTAGTAAATTGCAGTGTTACGCTCGAGTGACGAGCCGATGGCTTTTTATCCCAATATAATGCTCATTGTTATACACCAAAGATCTTAGCGTCGAACTTTAGTCAGTACACTGAACCCTAGATCCATATAATTTCCTATTTACTTATAACTGAGCCGCTGAATTTAATACAAAGATACTGCGAGATGGAATCCTTTTATCTTGTCGGCCAGTAAAACTGTAAGGCATGTGAACTAGTCCAGTGGTTGACAAATTTACTAACCAAAAAGCCAAATATGTAAATTACAATGGTTAAATTTTTCTAGTAATTCTAGTACACCTTAATTATAATTTAGATAATATTAAATTACACGTAGAATCATTGAAATTTGATTAAGGAAGTAAAAAGGATTTTATTCATTGATAAAATAACTTTTAAACGTAACACAAATTTGATTACTGTGGTTTACAATCATGGGTAGAATAGGTGAATGTTACACGTGTGTAAAGTGATCACTTACCCAAGCCTATGACGGTAGTAAGCTCTGTAAATGTCCAGCATTCCATATTCTTCTTCATCTATTTTAAGATGTCAAAAATAACTCTTAATTCGAGATAATCCAGGTTTGTCTACAAGCATTTGGACACACTCAAAATGTTGTAAATCATATAAATGATTCTTTAGAGCATATATAGAAAAAAAAAGAAAAAAAAAGTTGTCCGCCTCCGTAGTGTTAATGGTCAGCATGCTCGGTTACCATTCTGGAGGTCCCAGGTTTGATTCCCAGGGGAGGGTCAAATAAATACAGGTGATTTTTTCACTCTAATATTTATTCAATATTGCCCTGGACTGGTACCTGAAGCGGAGGGCTGATCACCTTTCCTTCATGTATTAACGATCAAGATAACACTGCGTTTATATGATGCAGTGCCCTATGCACCATCGGGGTGCGGATACGGATTTTATTTTATTTTATTATTATACAAGGACAATTGAGATCGTATGGGCATATAGGACGCAGACCAAAAAATTCATGGATGCTGCAAAGAGAGAACATGGTTCGAAGACATGGCCTAAGTGACGTTGTCCATGACAGAAGGACCTACAACCTGAGGACGAGGAGAACTGACCCCAGCAGTCTACAAAGACGATAAGTTGGGATGTAGCCAGGAAGAGAGAGCATCCATAGGTCAGTTTTAAATTTCAATATAGCAATTTTCATACCTCCATTTTATTTCACACCTACTATCTACACAGTAGGTACACAAGAGGCGTCCATTAAATTCCCAGCGTTATGGCGGACGGCTCGATACAATAATAACATCAATTTTATCAAATAACAATATTCATTTATCAAATTGATATTCACAACAGTATTGTGATTTTCAATATGGCCCAATATAATAGGCGGTAGCATCAACAGCCATATACAAAGAATTTACATACCTTGTTATTTTAATAAAGGAACAATTTAAATACATACGTAGGTAATCCGTCAATTTCTTAAAGAAAGGTGTGTTGAGATGGTGTGGGTATGTGGTACGAATGAGTGAAGAAAAAACAGGAAAACAAATTTACTAGGCAAATGAAATTGGAAATAGGAGCAGAGGAATAACGGGGAAAATTTGGCATGGTCATGTATATAAAATACTTGAAAGTGGTGAGGTCGATTAACACGATGATTGTTAGCAAAGACAGATTGGTGTGTCATTGTATTTTCTCTGCCTACAACTGCGGAAGCGGCGTGATGGTTAATTAGATAGTTAGTTGGTATAAATAAATACATGAGATTTTTTAAATTTCATTTTTCATATGGTAAATTAACAACTAACAAGGTTTTTTCCTATGACCAATAGATATTATCTCTAGTGAAATTCTAGTGATTCCAGATTCATAATGGAACCATATATATTACAATAATATAAATTGCAAGAATTATAGTGGTATAGTTGTCAATCATAGGTAGAATTTGTGAATGTTACACGTGTGTAAAGTGATCACTTAAACCACGGTCATAAGCCCCGTAAATGCCCAAAAGTCCATATTCTTCTGCATTTATGTTTGTTGAGATGTCATAAAAAAATATGAAAAATAACCCCTAAAATTGGGGATAATACAGAATTGTGAACAAGTATTTGGACACACTCAAAATATAAATCAATATAATTAAAAAAAAAAACATAATTGTAAAACGTACAAAAGATGGTCAGCAACCATCTAGATTTGCGTGAAATATTTGTTTGAAAGGCTTCGCCGCGCATTGTTCGCGAGCCGAGGGAGTGCGCCGTTAATGTGTTACAACTAGCCCCGGGATATGGACCCGATGTGTACAGAGATATCGGCATTATTATATGGAACACCGTGTACAAGGGATAGGTCCAGTATGCAGAGATATCAGGATTATTATATGTGGAGGTCCTCACCAAAACGTTACATATCCATTATAAACGATTTAAAGTAATAATATAATTAAAATGTAACTTTGTTTTAAAATCACTATGAATATTTTATTATAACTTAATTATAATGTCTACCGGTTTCGAAGCTAACCGCTTCTTTATCAAGACTGATTAATACTAAAACACTATCTACTAAACAATATTTAAAACATTTTGACGGTTAGGGAAAGAAGCTTGGGTAGATCTCCAGTGGCTTTATTTTTTTGTGTTGATTGGCAGTCAAATTCAAAAGGGATCAGAGATGATGAGTGATTGGAAACATATTTAATAACAGACTTTTAACAAAATCATTAACTTGTGTGTTTTTTAGTTTCAGAAAGATAAATAATGTAGATGTGAGAAACCAGTTCTATTCCACAAGTGATAAATTGACATAAATAAGCACAGAACTTCATTCGCCAGGAACTACGCATGGATGGCTTAACCCCGGCCAATATCTGTACCCGACGGATTCTCCAGTTCTTTGGACACGTTGCGCGTGGCAACGAGGATAGCCTGGAGGAGCGACTGGTTGTGATCGGTAGCCTGGAGGGGAAGAGATGGAGAGAAAGATCCCCACACGATGGACCGATCGAATTAAGGCAGCAGCAGGCACCTCGGTGGTTGGGGCGCTACGTGCAGCGCAGTCAAGGGATAACCGGAGAAGAGTCATTGCATCCACAAGGGTCACAACCCTCAGTAATGAGGAATAGAATAGAGAAGAAGAGAAGCACATAACTATTCAGTAATTCATAAATCGATTTTTGTGGCTTTAATTACATTGAAAATTATTTAAAAAAAAGAAATGCAGCCTTTTGGAGCTTCTGATTGATAATGTATCGTTTTGATTGGACCATTGTAGAAATGTTGCTTTTTGATGAATATCTACTAATAAATGTCACCTTTTAGTTAGAACAGAGTAAAACAGAAATTAAAAAAAAAAAGTTTATTTTTATTGAAACATAATTTATACAGAAATTAAAGATAAATTTAATAAAAAAAACTTAAACTCTCAGAACTTCATCTTCTTCGCAACAGTCATATATTTCTACTTGTTAATCAACTTGAAACTGTTCAATTTCAAAAGTTGGGCTCTCTTTATCCACAGAATTTGAAAAAATTTCAAATCTTCAAAATCTTTCTATGATTCTCCGAACTGCTTCTCCGATAAATTAGAAATATAATCAATAAATTAGATACACAGGCAATAAATTATTTGAAAATGAAAATGTTACGTATTGTTGCGAACTTTCGTAATGTACGTAAGATGTATGGTGGCAATATAAAGTCTTAGTCACAAATAAGTATAAAAAAGTGTTATTACACAAAGTAAACAATGGATGGTAAGGAGAGTGTTTTATTACCATACCACAAAGTTTAACGTTTTGTTGTGAGAAATACATCAAGCTTGTAAAATTGTTACGTTTTGGTTGCGATTCAATGATTTCATTAAGAAATATATATTTAGACCTGAAGATGGAAGCATAGCTTCCGAAACCATTCGTTATAATAAAATAAACTTAAATGGTAAAAAACAAATATTTTTCTTTTACAATTTCAATGATTTCATATTCGTTAAACACAGGATTGGTCACGTTTTGCTTAACTTTAGTTAAGATTTAGATAGAATAGAAGAAACAGAACAGATTGGCATTTAAAGGATTTTTTGTGCAGTATTGGAAATGCAACTTTTTGGTGAGGACCTTCACATATGGAACACCGTGTACAAGGGACAGGTCCGGCCCGTGGATGATGGGTCCGTTACAGCCATTTTGTAAAATACGGACAATTGACGGAATAGCGCCATAATTCGGACCTACGTCGATGTATTGTGGATTTCCACAAAAAAGGGCCGGTTACCCGACTCGTAGCTGTCCAATTACTGTCTCTTTCCGTATTATTTTCTAAACCACATCTTACTATGAATACTACTTAAGAAATTACTATAGTCTTCGTATAAGACGTACAGTACCATCAAACATGTGGAGCTTTTGCTTATAATTTTCACCCAAGAAATATGTTAATTTAAAAATACAATTGTTGAAAAATTGTTAGTGTTGCCATGTACATATCAAGATGCAGAAATTATGGGAAAATTATTTTTGACATCTCATATATCAGTGTTAGTATGAAACAAAGAAAATTGTTGACAAACATAAAACTTTGGGAAAATATATTTATTTAATTTTTTTTAAAAATATGGTTACAAAAGTATTTTTGAAATAATTTTAATGAATTTTCTAGACGTTTCTACTTTTACAATCTTAAAAGTAATAACGCAGTTCTCTCCAATAAAGAGACTTAGCTCTTGTGCTTGGAGAGGGACATACATTTATTATTATGTTTGTTGGTTATATAATTATTTATTATAATTATTTTTTAATACAATTAATATTTTTACTATCTATAGCAGTGGTCGGCAACCTTTTGAGAGACTGGCTAAAAATATTAAATTTGGAAAAATTCATTTGATAAGTGGCTAAAAGTTGTTAGATTTTTTTTAAATAAAAAAAAGTTTTTATAAAATAAAATATAAACACGTATGTGTATAAATACAAATTTATTTTATGAAACAAACATGTACTCGTACAAAAAATATTTTTATTGGTGGCTACGCTGGTTTTGAATTTTATGTTAAGCAGTGAAGGCACATTATTATAATTTGTTATTTGTTTCTTACAAACAACAAATAACAATAATGTTCCCTCACCGAGTTTTCCGTGCCGAGGGCACATTTACAAAATTTATTCAAAAATTAAATTGTATAGTTATGTACATGTACATATATTTTGGTTACAAGTAATGTACCATTTCGCATGGCTGCGATCACAGCAGCGCCAGCGGTCCAATATTGCTTTATCTGCCATTCCTGTGGGGATTATTTGTCACATCTCCGACACACGAAACACGAATGTGGCTGTCTTGTCGATGGGTGTTTTTTGTTCTCCAGCACGCGACCTCTTCAGGTATTTTCGGAGTAATTCCGTTCCCCACATGATAATAATCAGATATTATTTTAATATTCATTATTACATATTTTCAATTCCATTATATACATATTAGGATTTATTTAAGATTGTAAAAACGTTGATATCCTTCTTGTGCCATGCTTTACTTCTTTGCATAAGAGTTGGAACCAAAACTCCGTTGTGTACTGAAGGATGAAAGCAGACTGAATGCAGTCTAAATGCTACGACGACGAATGTGCACGAAAACGATGTATGATAGATGTTCGAATGGTGAAATAAGGAAAGAATGCAATGTTGACATTATTAAGCATAATAATAATAATAAAACCCTTATCCGCACCCCAATGGTGCATAGGGCACTGCTTCATATGAACACAGTGTTATCTTGATCGTTTACACACGAAGGAAAGGTGATCAGCCCTCCGCTTCAGGTACCAGTCCAGGGTAATATTGAATAAATATTACAGTGAAAAAATCACTTATATTTATTTGACCCCCCTGGGAATCGAACCCGGGACCTCCAGAACGGTAGCCGAGCGTGCTGACCATTACACTACAGAGGCGGACTATTAAGTATTATTGATAAAATTAAGAAAGGTGTGTTTAAATGGTTTAGACATGTGGAACGAATGAGGAAAGAACAGTAAAAATAAATTTATTATGCGAATTTACTTGGAAACAGGAGTAGATGAAAATACAAGAAAACTTGGGATGATCAAGTATTTCAAATACTCCGGCGTAGTCAGATCAGGAGTCGGAATAATCGGCGGGTATGTATGAGAAGATGCATGAATGTAGAAGAGGTGAAGATTGTTTGCAAATACAGAGTGGTGTGGCGTTCTATTCTCTTCGCCTACCCAAGCGTGAAGCGACGTGATGGTTAGTTAGTTAGGATATAGATGGCACATGCGGATAATGATTTTATTGTCATTGCGGAAAGAAATTGGAAGAGGTACAATAGTTACTGTTTCTTAAAAATAGGAAAAGGATACACAAAATAAAATTGATTTATTTTTTATTTTTATGTAAAGTAATTTATTTATTCCGCAATTAATTGATTTTACAACAAACCATAACTGTTTTTCTTGTGGGGAATGGATTTACTGCGATTTTAATACAGAAATAATGGGTTAAGTGGCTTTTAGGGCCGCTCGCATCCCGTTGATGGGTGTTAGTACCGGATAATTTTTATGTTCGTTACATGTTTATTTTATGTCTTGTGGATAAGGCTCTTTGGTCTCGCTCCTGTCTGCTAATCTTATTCCTTTTAGTCCAGTGGGCGTTGTTACAAAACCTCACATATATAGAAATAAGGTCTCATGTTTTAACGTAGATTTGACAACCGCTAAGATCTAACGTTGACAAGATATTTTCTGAAAAAAAGAGACATCTCTTGTAGGAGATGACTTATTATTCTGTCATTAAATGTTCACCAGGCAAGTCGACTACAATAGATGACCGTGTTTTCATGTGGTGTTAGATGATTTATTGAAGCAAGGATAATATTCTAATTTTTTTTTCTTCTTCGTCTTACTCCTCATTGCTGAGGGTCGTGACCCTTGTCGAAGCAACGACTTTTCTCCAGTTATACCTTGACTGCGCTGCACATAGTGCTCCAACCACCAAAGTGCCTGCTGCTGTCTTAACTTGATCGGTCAACTGTGTGGGGGAAATTCCTGTCCCTCCCTTCCCCTCCAGGCTACCAATCACAACCAGTCGTTCCATGTTTTTCTCATTCCCACGCATGTCCAAAGAACTGGAGAATTCATCGTCTACAGATACTGGCCAGAATCAAGCCAGCGAAGTATAACTTATGACGAATGGACTCGTTATTGTGTCGGGTTGTGGTCCCGTGGTTAGTGTCGCGGACTCTTAAGTCAGAGTTTCTCGGTTCGAACCCACTCTACCACAATTTGATACCTATTTCTAATAATGAGCCGCTTAGGCTCACAGAAATAGTATGAAATTGAATAATTTGTGTAAATAATAAACACACAAATATTTCTCTTTTTTAAAAATTAAAAAAAAAATTTCCATGGTATTCGGAGCATGCGTTAAATTCAATATACAATTTAAACGGTTTGATCGATCTACGTCGTAAAAACAGAACCAGCTTTGTGATAAAAACTAGAAGATATTATTTACTTATGACCAAACAGCTGTGTACGATGTAACTTCTACAAATAGACGGCAAAATAAACCAAAAAAATCACTAACTACCTTGTTCAAGTAAGAAATCATATCGGTAATAAATGATTTGGGACATGGATTGAGCATAAATCATTTTATTTCTCTTTTCTGCCCACTATAAATAACAAGACACGTTAATCGGGTGGCAAAATTCAAGGATGAAATGAAGCACTACAGAATATGCTATTAATCCTAATCAACGAGTCGCTAGGCAGCGGAAAGATTATTAAATAATACCTCGTAGAACTTGGATGCAAAAAATGCGAGTTATACTGCATTTCAACAATTTATTACATCCAAGATTGATGACTTGATGTCCTCACAAAAAGTAATATTTAACTATGTTAGCCTTGTATAAATTAAAACTTATTCGAAGTAATCTTAAAATTGAACTTTATGAATATACATGTATGTAAGACAGAACAATAATAATAATGAAATGAACCTGATGAGAACATATTTTTTTTTGTAAAAAACATTTTGAATTGTGATAAAACACAATTAATGCAGAGAAGCTCAAATCACCGAACGATCCATATAAAGATCCGTGCTTGGTATAGCCTAAGAGATAAAATAAGAAATGAAGAAATCGGGAGAAATATATTTTGTATATTAAAAGCATTGTTAACTGTGTGGTATGGTAATATAACACTCTCATCATCATTTATCGTTCATTATGTGTAATACCACATTTAAAAAAAAACACTTCTTCGTGACTACCGGGTTATTTCAAAGTTAGCTCAAATGTAGAAGTGAAAAAATGTTTTTTTTAGTTATGTATAAATGTCAGACAGTAACAATTTTACTTAAGTCTACATTTGACCTGATGATAGAATAATTCTGAAACTGTTAGTCAAGAAGTAGTGTTTTTTAAAGTGGTATTACACAAAGTGAATGGAAAATGGTGTTAAATTAGGAGCAAAATCAAATAACTAGATATCATAGATCGCGTAGCAAGATTAAAGTGGCAATGAGCTGGACATGTTGCAAGACAAGAGCCCATAAGATGGACCCTCTAAAATTTTAAGATGGAGATCTTGGGAAAATAAAAGAGGCTTTGGACCTCAAAAAAGATGATCCGATGACATAGCCGCAGTGGGGGGTAAAAAATGGCTACAAGAAACAAACGATAAAAAAATCGAAGTATACGGTAAAGGCCTATATTCAGCAGTGGAGGAGAAAGAGCTAAAGAAGAAGAAGAAGAATATAAAATACGTTCAATCGAAATATTAAATTCACATTGATGTGATTAGTTAGGGAAAAGTTTTTTTCCATTTGTATAATTTTCACACAGACAAAAAAAAACTCACATTATACACACACTATAATATATGTATATCAAAACAAAAGACAAGAATCGTTGAAAATATGTCACAAAACAGTTAAAAGGAAAAAATCACCGAAATACTAATAATTTGTTTGATATACATATTTCCTGGCTGTAATGAAAACATCATTTTATATTTTGTAAAATTAGCAGCGTTAGAACGAGGTTTTAGATTGGATTTGAGTAATAGCTTACTACGTTATCCTTTAAGTTTGTTCAGTAATTGGAGTGAAGCTTGAAGAGGGTTTGTAAATTTGTGCCCCGCCATCGCTGTAAATCACACCATTATTTATGGGAGTCGCCATGAAAGTGTACAATAAATGGTTGAGATTAATCTTTGCATGGTAATTAGGGACGGAGAGCTAATTAATAATGATAAAGCAGATGGTATTGAAGTCCACGTGCTGACTGTTATTATAGAAAGTGCATCTTAAGGAGTTGATTGCACAAAATTTCTACGTGGAACAAACATACTCGTACCTACATATTTTTATACGTATTGCGACGAAATATTAACAAAACTACAATAAACGTTATAAAAAAGATGAAAGAATGTAAGAACGCGATAAGTTCTGAAATATGTTAGTAAGAGATAAGACAACGAGATCAAATTGAATAAATATACAAAAACGTTAAAATACATATATGTACTTAACATGTAAATTACTTCCATATACCTAAGACGTTTTTCAAGACAATATGTTTTTGAAAACACTGTAGTAAATATGGAAAAATCTCTTCTTTGTAATTTGCCTTGTATTTATAAGCAGGGTACAATCACTGAAAGAAAATTAATAATAAAAAAAAAAAACATGTAAATTAAACGAAAATTGTTATTTTATGTATAATAAAAGCGTAGTTAACTTTGTAGTATGGTGATATATCCCTCTCATCGTTCATTTTGCGTAAAATTAACTAAGTGGTATTACACAAAGCGAACGATGAATGATAAGGAGAGTGCAAATTTCTAAGTCCACGAACATTTTACATGACTTATATACATATCGCTAACTCCTTTCAAGAACGTCATAAATCAAAAATCGTCAATTTTCAGTTGTGCATGTTATAGGAATGCCCAGAAAATGTACTTTATCCCAGCAAAAGCGGCATATTTTTAACCTTATATTTACCCGCTACAGGGTAGAAAGTGTTGTTTTTGCATTTTGAAGAAAAGGTATTGTTTAATCATTTTTTTAAAATATTCTAACTATTTTTCAAATGGAGAAAAAACCTTCAGGTTTTACCTTAAAAGATCTGTTGCACAGTAAAAAGTTCAAAAAGTTGCTTGATATTTATTTTTAATACATTGTATTATATTTTTAAACTTTAAAAACGTTCTCATGAAAAATCAAGTTTTTTGATTTATGACGTTCTTGAAAGGAGTGGGCGATATATGATTGTTTGGTATTACTGATACAATTAGAATTTTCATCGAAATTACGTTTCATATAAAAAAATACAAATCTTGAAATAAAAAAAAATATCTACTAAAAACAATAAAAAATTGTTTAATTTTAATAAAAAAAAATATAAAAAACATTCATTTAATTTCTGCGATTATTCAAACTAAAAAGTCAATCAAAAGTCTCTAATTCCATGGCAACGGTACCAATCACTTAGTGTGCTGTTGTCACCTCCGCTTAGTCCTGCTATCCGGGAACATCAAGGACTGTCCATTAGTCGTCAGACAGTAAATCCACGGCATAGGTACCCTAAAATCTGGGGGTCCCCAAACGTCATGACATGTGAGACCACCCCAGAGACGTGAGTACAGGGATTTTCAAAACTTTATTTCGTACGATACTAACCTTATAAGGTAATTTAGAAATGTCAATAATATGTATCTTCTTTTCTTTTAATAACATTTAGAAAAAACACAACAGAAAAATATTCATGCATTGAAATTCGGAATAAAATACACACCCGCCGATTACCCCGACTCGTGATCTGACCACTACTACCACCGTTTCTCCGCAGGGGTAGGGAGAGAGGATGGAAAGCCACACTCTTCTATCCTGACATAACCTTATGCCAAAACCATACTCCTACCTTCTTTCACATCCATACTTTTTGTCATACATGCCCTGCGATTACATCTAGTCATATATCCCCTGACTTGACCACTTTTAATTATATATTTGAAATACTTGATCATGCCAAGTTCTGCTCAGTCTTCTTCTCATTTGAAAAAAAATGTTTTTCAAAAAATAAATATAGATAGGTTGAAAACCAATTAACTCTTGTTTAGTCGCCATACGTAGAAAATTTACCATTTTACTACGATTTAGTATCAAAACCCTTGTTTAACCGCTAAGCAAACTACGCGACGTCAACTGATGGTGGATTGGCGTGATTATAGATCGTTAACGGTTTGGCGATGTACGCGATCAAATAAATGGTTAGAAACGATATTTTATAAAAAAAAATGAAAGATTACATAGGAGGTAGACGGATTTTTTACTAAATCTTACCGCGAATCGACCAATAAACATATCGCTCACTCCTTTCAACAACGTCATATATCAAAAATCGTCGATTTTCAGTTCTGCATGTTTTCGAAATGCCCAGAAAATGTTCTATATCCCAGCAAAAGCGGCATATTTTTAACTTAATATTTACCCGCTACAGGGCAGAAAGTGTTGTTTTTGCATTTGAAGATAAGGTTTTGCTTAATTATTTTTTTTTAAATACACCAAATATTTTTCAAATGGAGAAAACACATTCCGATTTTACCAAAAAAGATCTGTTGCACGTTAAAAAGTTCAATTATTGTCTTGATATTTATTTTTAATACATTTTATTTTATTTTTAAACTTTAAAAACGATCTCGTGAAAAATCAAATTTTTATATATGAAGTTGAACGGAGTAAGCGATATGTATTTATCAATACACTGACAGATTTGTGTAATATATAAAGCATCACTCACATCGAAACCCTAGATTATGTAAACTTATACGTACTTGTAGCTTGAGAAGCACTGCCCGAGGGATTATAAGGTAGCGAGACAAAAGGACACAGCATTTGTGCCCACATATTATCACCGGTCACTCAGTCACATTAATGAGAATGGTGTTGAGTTGTCTCGTGTCGTACGAGACCTACATAGTGTATTATCGAGTACAGGTAGGAAAATGAATGTCAAGTATTAGATAAAACGGCTTAGACCCTGAAAAACATGACTTACCCTGATTAGGGACGCAACAGCCTGAAGAGTATTGCTCGTGTTGATTTCAGATACACCAAGAATGTTGAAATGTTAATACACGTATCGACAGAGTAGAATTGGTTTACACCAAGTCGCCCGCAGGGTCAAGTTGAATTGGGGAGTCTTGGTAAATGAGTGAGCTAGGTAACAATCTTTGGGGGATATATATCAAGTCACATACATTCTTCATCTCCGTCTTATTCCTCATTACTGAGGTTTGTGACACTTGTGGAAGCGATGGCTCGTCTCCAGTTATCCCTTCACTGCGCTGCACGTAGCGCTCCAACCGCCGAGGTGCCTGCTGCTGCCTTAACTTGATCGGTCCATCTCGTAGGGATCTTCCTCTTCCTTTCTTCCCCTCCAGGCTACCGATCACATCCAGTCGTTCCAGGATATCCTCGTTGCCACGCGCAACATGTCTAAAGAACTAGAGAATCCATCGGGTACAGACATTGGCCAGAATCAAGCCATCTAAGCGTAGTTTCTGGCGAATGGACTCGTTGGTTCGTCTAGCTGTCCATGGAATTCGGAGCATGCGCCTCCAATACCACATTTCGAAAGTGTCAATTTTTCTCCTTTCTGTTGCTTTTATAGTCCATGTTTCATTAGCATACAGAATAATGGAGTGCACTAAGCTCCTGACAAGTCCAATTTTGTCTTGCTTAGACGTGGCATTTTTGGCGATGGCGATTCACTTACATATTGACTGTAATATTTGGTTCCCAAAAACAATCAAATAGCTAACTACCATGCCAGAACTCCGAATATGCGACCAACTCAACTTTGCGACATGGATGACTTGTTTCAAACCAATTTTGCTATGTTAAATAAAGAGATATAACCGATTGCCGCGATGAGGCTCGCGAACCAGCTGGCCGCTCTCGGGAGCGCAAAAGAGGAGGATATAGAAGAATGTCGGATTGAGCAGTGTGGTGTTCTATTATATTGCCTACCCGTACAGAGAAGCGGCGTGATGATTAGTTAGTTAAACATACAGATATTTAGAATTTAACATTACAAAAATCAAAACGAAAACCTTTCATGTTAAATTACACAGTAAAATATTTCTTGTTAAGTTCGGACAAATTTTGCTAGGTGTACACACCTTAACCTGGATCAATATGAAAACATGACCCGAGTCAAACCGACTCCAACTTTTGACCGTTCAGAATTTAACCTTTGAGTTGACTAGATGCAAACAATGAACTGCAAGCCGACGACAGCATATGCGAACGTTCAAGGTAGAATTGGTAACTGATTGAGGTTATGTTTCTATGGTTAACACTGTCAACTTGATGTATCGACAAGGTTTAGTGATGAAACATCAATCAGTCAAAAAATATAACAAAATATCGATAAAACTATCACAAACAGACAACAAAAGAAAAATAAATATATTGACTGTTTGTTTATTTGAATCAGAAATCGATTAATGTGCAAAGGCAAATAGCCGCAAGTAAAAACAATAGTTTTAAGATAAACGAGTTCATAGTTAACTTAAAATGATGTTTTTTTTTGCCAAAACATGAATCAAGTTCATACAATTTCGCGGCTATTTGCATTATGAATATCTCGGTAAAGGAAAGAGATAGAGCGAAATTTGTGATTGTACTCGTACATGATAGAAGCCAGTTATAAGAATGCTTTGAGCCGTTTCACGCCAAACAGCCGCAACTTGAGTTGCGGCTAGTTGCCTTTACATATAAGACATGGCGGTATTTAGAAGTAGTAATAATAGTAATAACAAAAAGGATGAAACTGTCATGAAATGTATGTAAGATTCGTCCCGAATTATTCAGCATACATTTTTTTATATTTATTTTAAGTTAGCGTATATTGCACTTAATATAACTAATATTTACGTGTAATTTAACATCAAACGTATTAACATGTTTCACTTAGAATTATACAGCTACATAAGGACCGTCAGTCCACTTGATCTTCACATTCGTTTGAAAATGCCATAACTAGGCGAAACAATTGTCACAATTTTTTTTTATGTATTTTTGTTAATAAAATGTAACTAAGTACCTACACTCAAAAAACCTGTGTTTGATTGAAAAATTAATACTAAATCAAAATAGAGTTCTACAAATCAAACGCAAAATCAATAAATATAATGGACAACATATAACTTTGACAAAAACATTATTACAAAGTATTACGATTATGGTACATATAATAATTTACGTCAGATCAATTAATAGTATGTGTCTACAAATATAAATCGAGAAAGTGGAGTCATCATATACTTGTACAAATTGCAATGTTCGTAATTGCATAAACAGCCGATGGTGCCCATAGATAATTATAGATGAAATATGCACTAATGAAGACGATTTCAGGTACAAACATTCCATCTTTACGACTCACCGACTTATGTAAATGAGAATTTGCGACGCATCCTCGTTTACCGTCTTCTATGTATTTACCTATCAAGATTAAGTGCTTTAGAAAAGGGGAAAATAAGAGAATTTTAGCAGCAGGAAGAATTATGGCGCCATCTTATGCGCCTCATCAGCTTAGGCATATATAGGAAGATGGATATTTATCCAAAGTTTGAAAGAACGTGAATAATTTTAAGCCGAGAAAAGATATCATGACCGCAAAATTCGTAGAAAAATTGAAACCCTACCTTTATTTAAATTTATTTCTAACTAGGTCAATAAATACAAATTATATCTTCTTATCTATAAAAAAAACAATCTTCATAGAAATGTGTTTATTTATTATTTGTTTGGATGGTTGGGTATGATAAGAGAACAATTATTAGTTTATTTATTGACTTGGCGTTTAATTTGTAGAACTCCATTTTAATTTAATTATTAGTTTTATGAAATACATAAATTATTAGTTATTAGTTTTATGAAAATAGGTTTTTGTTTGGTTATAAAAACCTATTTTAAGCTCTTTTTATTTATTAGTTTGACAATATGATACCGATTGATGGTGATTTTATTCTATTTCCCTTAATTTTTTTGTTATGACATTTCGGATACTCAAATTTATTTGTTTGATTTTTTTCGGGTTCGTAGTTGAAAAAAAAACATCGTAAGAGCCCGATTTAAATATTCAAAAGGATTTGCCAATGACAACATATTAAGATCGTTTAAATTCATTATTTTTGTAAACTCTGCAAAGAAAAAAATACTCTTAAACTTATTTTTATACTAACTGTTACTTCTCCATGTTTTTGCTTTCTCATATAACAGTCATGTCCATCACCAGTAATTTCACATACGTCATCTGTATCCCTTCAAATATATTCTATTCCTCTTAGATCCAGAGCGCAAAACTGATCGCCATGTAATTATTGATTAAGTAAGCACTGCGTCGATCTAGTGTCCTATGCAAAATTTGGCCAAATAAAGAAGAAAGAACAGCAAATAAAAAGGATTTTTTTCTTGAATGTTTTCCGCAGATACTTTTTGGCACATTTAATAAACTTTATAAATTTAATTAACTTTGTTTTCACCACTTTTTTATTAATACAATTTTACCTACCGGTTTCGACAAGAACCTTGTCATCATCAAGGTTTATTTTAATCCAAAAACATTAAAAACATTAAAATACTCTCACCAAAAACTTCCACACACTCTGTAAAAATCGTAAATGTTATTTAAAAAAATAACATTTAGGATTTTAACGGAGTGTGTGGATGTTTTTGGTGAGAGTATTTTCATGTTTTTGAATTTAAATAAACCCTGATGATGACAACGTTCTTGTCGAAACCGATAGGTTAAATTGTATCAATAAAAAAGTGGTGAAAACAAAGTTAATTAATTTTATAAACAACCAAATAAGAAGGAGAGATGTGTAACAGTCCTTCTCTAATTTAAATAATAAAATGGCATAAACATTTTTGAATAATAACGCCTGGAGCAAAATGATAAGACCAATCTACCGATCTTGATATCGAGATGACGTCCAAAAAATCTATTGAAAACATTCGCCGACACCTTTAACCCCATCCGGCGGTTTCGTCACACCAGTCAAGGCATCAAAAGAGATCACTTTGATGTTTACAGAAACACAATTTACCCCGATGGTTGACGCAAGAAAGCCACACAATGCAACTCCGAAGTGAGACGTAATTTGAAAATATCACGAGATCGAATCTATTGTCAGGAATCTATGAGAATCCGCAGTTTCGTGAATGAAAACGATTATTGAATACGTAGCTTAAAAAAATCGCCTCAAAAAACATGTGACGCTTCATCTAGAACTGCTATTGTCGGACCTGATTCACGATGATGTGTTTGAATGCTGGAAAATTAAGTGAAAAAGGCTCTTACACGATCTGAAGATATAAAAAGGCTTTTATCGGATGTTTAGTTAGATCCGGATTTGAGTTGCTCATTGCGCGAAATCTACCACTCTAAAACTATTAAAAAATCAGTGTTAAATACATTTCAAAGAATTTTCATCATTCAAATATAATTTCAATACAACCTGAAATACTTGTGTAGCGATATCTCTTATTTATTCACTTTTTCTGACAATAAAAAAAATAGTTTTACTTGGTAAATACCACTATTTCTTAGTATCCATTGTGGCACGCGTTTCGATGCATACGGTATTTGAAAATGATGTGGAATGATGGAAACGTCTATAATAATAGATTTTACAAGAAGAAAAAGTTTTTTTACTGTTGAAAGTTTAGTTAAAAGTTATATTTTTTGTATAAATGGTATCAATTTACTTCACAACTCTAGTACTGTTATTTTGTCTTCTGATTGTTGACAAGATTGCCAAGGGTAAAAAATTGAAGGAAAATACCAGAGAGTTATATTTGCATATATCGCTCACTCCTTTCAACAACGTCATATATAAAAAAAAACTTGATTTTTCGGGAGATCGTTTTCAAAGATTGAAAATATAATGTAATGCATGAAAAATAAATATCAAGTCACTTATTGAACTTTTTACTGTGCAACAGATCTTTTAAGGTAAAACCTGAAAGTTTTCTCTACATTATAAAAATATTTTGTTTATTTTAAAAAAATAATTAAACAATACCTTTTCTTCAAAATGTAAAAAGAACACTATTTACCCTGTAGCAGGTAAATATTAAGTTAAAAATATGCCGCTTTTGCCGGGATATAGTACATTTTCTGGACATTCCGAAAACATGCACTACTGAAAATTAACGATTTTTGATAGTTGTCAACAATTTTAATTTAAGTTTTACGTGGTAAATACTCGTACCAATATTTATAAAAATCTATAGTGATACGTGTTTCGATAGTTTCCATTTTCATTTTCAAACACTGAAAATATAATTGATGCATTGGGGGTTAAAAATCTCTAGACGTACATATATATATATATAACATAAGTATGTATTAATTTTAAATCAAACACAGAGTCTAAAAGTTGTATTTTATTAACAAAAACACATAAAAAACAATTGTTTCGCCTTGTTAGGGCATCATCAAACGAATGTGTGATATGAAAATATGTAACATGCTAGAATTCCAGTTTCAATACATGGTTGATATTTATTGTGATATAAAGTTTAATTATTAAATGTGGACTTGTTTTGTTCCCGTGCGGTGTATTGGGGATTTCTAAAGGGGACAGTGACAAAGAGAGGAATCATGTGAAAATAATCTTCCATGCGCCACGACATCTAATGACGAATTAAGCCGTGATCGGATCGTCAAGGGGTTTGGTATAATTCCATTGATTGCCATTAAAATGGGGAATAAAATCACGTTTTAAAAGATCACGCGCAAAACAGTTACCTACCGGAAAATATACGAAAATACAAAAATAATAGAAATAAAAGATTATTGAATAAAACTATTGTCATTACATCAACTATGCTTTGTGGAAAACCGTACGAAAACGTTAAGGAAGCTATATCGTAGTCATACAGGAGAAAGTGACCAAGTGCATTTTTTACAAAAAACCTGATCATTGACTATTTGATATCTTGCTAGCTTAATATTCCTCTGAAAAATATCCCAAAGGATTTTAAACTGGGAAGTATAATAAATTGACTTGTTAAAAATGACTTACTAAATTGATGTTTATTTTCTTGCCAAGCAAAAGTGACTTAAATGGCCCTCCTGAACATTTTACGTTTTAGCAGTTGGTCACTTTCTCCTGTACGGCTACAATATATGTAATATGATATGGAGGGTTAGATATTATTAGGATATTTTTTTTAAAACAAACATTTTACAATCAACTCAATTTCCACGTAAATTCATTTGGTTACGTCATCTGTACTCCATTCAAATATCCGCTGAAGATCGATGATCACCTTGCTCTCATGAAGATCAGTTAAAGATAAATAAATTTCAAATTCTTCTTCTTCTTCATCTTGTTGTAGACCTTGTGGCCTGTTTTTAAGAGAGGTTAGCCTCCAGCGATGTCGATTCCCAGCTATCGACTCATCTCTTTGGTGATCTGCCCGGGAGTCGTCTACCATGAGGATGGCCGTACAGTGCGATGTGGGGGAGTCTGGATGGTTCCATTCTCCTCACATGCGCATACCATTGTCTCCTTGATTGCCTTTCACACCTAATATTTAAATTTAAAATTAACTGAGTCAATTGTACGCTACCCTAATGTTTTAATTTTTTTAAACCTTTAAGTAAAGTGAGCTGGTTTCTAATGTACTGCAAAGAGGAATATTTGTGCATTGGTACATTTTTGTATGTAAGAAAATAGCGCGTGCAGCAATGCGTCAATGTTGTCAAGAGTGGTCACTCCAACCAGGAATGCGTCAATGTTCCCAGAAAGCTGACAGACATTCGTGTGTCACATGTTAGGAGGAATACTTCCGAGATAAATAATAACAAAAAAAGGAGTGCGGCGATCTTTGACCGTTTTCCCATATCAAATTTGTATACATTCCCTGATAGCTCCCTCGTTATTGGTATTTCACGTGGCTCTCACAAATGAAGGCTTCACCATGATAACGGCACAAGTTGACAGGTCTCTCGAAAATGACAAATTATGAAATAAATTTATTCATTACATTCGATTCCGCTGAATTATGCTGGCGTTAATATTCCTCTTAAATGAGATAAAAAATATAAAAAAGTGGATTTGTTACAAGTTTCTATAGACATGAGATAGATATATAAAATAACTATTAACTATTTATGGTAAAAAATAACAACTACATAGTTTTTCCACAAAAACATAAAATAAAATTAATGCTAATGAATACGAAAATCTTTTTGTTGAAAAACTATGAAATTACTTGTTATTTTATTATATACATAAAATGCAGCTCCACCAAGAAATATCAGTATAATACTTAAATATTAACTATTCAACTATGCGAATGTAGTCTGTGGAAATGTAATGTAGTAGTTATTGAATCGAAACATAAAAAAAAATGTTTTTACAACGACAATTTTTTAAATTTATTTATACAATACGTATTTATTTTATTATTTGTTTAATATAGTTACGAGAAATAAAACAAATTGATTTGTTAGATACACATATCTACTTATTAAGTTTATTGTACTAGTTACGCTGTGTCTTTCTAAAAAAGAGACTAAGCTCTTGTGCTTGGAGAGGGACTTACACTCGTTATTTATTTACTTTACTTAATTAAGAATATAATACTGTATTCTTTCTTTGTGTCATTTTAAGTGTCTTCATGTAACATCGTGTAATAAAATCGGACTGTGGTCCCGTGGTTAGCGTCGACTGGAGAGAGTCTCTGGGTGAGAGTCCATTCAAATACACTTTGATTTATTTCTAATAACGGCCCGTCTTTTTTCATGGTAACATATTTTGTGTTTCTATGTAAAATAGGTATAAAAATTTTAATTTAAATATAAAAAAAACAGAAATATTTGTGTTTTTATTATTTACACAAATATTTCAATTTCATAGTGTTTCTGTGAGCCTAAGCGGTTCATTATTAGAAATAGGTATCAAATTGTGGTAGAGTGGATTCGAAACGAGAAACTCTGACTTCTGAGTCCGCGACACTAACCACGGGACTACAACCCGGCACAAATTTTACTTTTATGAATTTAATTATATTTTTAATAGTTCAGTAATAATGTCTCCAATTGACTTGACCACTTATATTTCTGACCAATCAAATCATCAATGGTCGATATGTAACATTCTCTATGGCATGACACGGGGCGTCAAGTCACGACCGTATGAAGACTATTTATCGAACGGGAAAAATGAAGATTTTCATTTGTGGAAATTGGTAATGCACGATTAGCGTTATTTACTTGGAAGACCGGAAAGGAATTCAACAATCAAACTAAGTATTTGAATGGCATGATTGACGCATTAATTTTTTTCGTTAATCAGATCACATTGAAACAAAAATGAGAAGATTCATGCAACTTTAAGATGAAATATAAGTTATGGTATCTACCAAAATCAATTAAAAAAAAAAACTTTAATTCCTATGATAAGTAGACCTTATTTTATTTTCTTCGTTTGATGATGACCACTGCTGACAATTCGAAGGCAGTTCTCGTCTGAACTTCGGGACTCGGACCTGACTAGGGAGGATGCAAGGGAGCTGGCGGCCGACAGTAAAGCCTGGAGACGGTTTGTGTACTCTATATGCTCCATATCGGGATTTGGTAGAAGAATAATAAATTGATATTATTAATAATAACAACAAAGATTTATTTTAAACCTGATTTCAATGCAATGATGCAGAAATTGTGTTTAAACTGCATCTAGCTCTTTTACGTATACTAAGACATAAAAAAAACTATCAAGCCGCTTCCCTGCAGGGGTAGGGAGAGAGAATAGAACGCCACACCACTCTGTCTTTGTAAAGGTTTATGTTATATTTTCTGGGTACCAACCCTCATGTATGGATGTGATGCATAGAGTTGGTAAAAGAATGATGCAAGTAGACTACGTGCGATCGAAATGCAATCGCTCAGACGAATGTGCGGCAAAACGATGTACGGTAGATGCTCGTACATTGATTATTATGATTTTTATTATTAAGTCTATTGACATTTGCAAAGGAATAATTTAAATACGGTATTACATAACATTCGTTGTCCGCCTCCGTAGTGTAATAGTCAGAACGCTCGGCTACCGTACTGGAGGTCCCGGGTTCGATTCCCAGGGAGGGTCAAATAAATAGAAGTGTTTTTATCACTCTAATATTTATTCAATACTAACCTGAAGCGGAGGGCTGACCACCTTTCCTTCATGTGTTAACGATCAAAATAACACTGCGTTTATATAATGCAGTGCCCTATGCACCATTGGGGTGCGGATAAGGGTTTGGATGGATTACATAACATAACATGTTTGAAGAGATAATCGAATAAACCTATAAACGTGTTTACAATGTATACATACAAAAGAAGTTGTATGTTGCTCTTTTAGATTCACAAAAAAAGGTTTGTTAGATAACAAAGCGCCCGGCATATGTGTGCCTCAAGAAACACGAATATGGTTTTCGAGTCAATATGTCAAGATCAAGTCTCCGTTCCGAATCCAACAGTCTAATATTCCGATAGACAAGAAATGTCTGGTATCCGGACCGTGTCGATCTGTGACTCATGAATGTACGTATATACCTCCAACACATACTACAACTATACTACAACCAAATTTAAAAAGCACTACGAAAATATTTTAAAAAGCTATATCTTAGTTATTATACAAAACAAAGCGATGAGAATTGTTCTTAAGAAAAATAGATAAAATAATGAGAGAAGAACTAAACTGTTTATCTATAAAAGAGAGTCTAAAATTTAATATGATGATGTTTATACATATTTTTTTTTGACGATAAATTGCCAAACTATTTTAAGGATAAAACAGTTTTGAACAAAAATTGACATGAACATATTACTAGAAATAAGGATAAAATAAGACTGCCATTGTTGAAAAAAACCGAGTCGCAAAATTGTTTAATGTATAAGGGTTTGAAAATGTATGATGAGATGCCTGAATGTATGAAGAATGAAAAGAGTCTGCTGGTGAAAAGAGAGAGCATGATTACTTAACAGAAATTCTTTATATGACCAAATATTAAAGCCCAAGGTGAGTGAAAAGAATGGTTAAAAGCTATTAAGATAAAAATAACAATTTAATAGTATTTACTAGTCGAAATGGGATCTCTCGATGTATGATAGATGTTCGAATGGTAATAGAAGGAATGAATGGAAGGTTGAGATAACCATTAGATATCAATAAAATTAAGAAAGGGGTGTTGAGATGGTTTAAAATTTTAATAGTACATTAAAAAAATACTATTTACTAGTCGAAATGGGATCTCTCGATGTATGATAGATGTTCAAATGGTAATATAAAGAAAGAATGGAAGGTTGAGATAACCATTAGATATCAATAAAAATAAGAAAGGGGTGTTGAGATGGTTGACAATTTTAATAGTACCTACTTTAAAAAAAATATTTACTAGTCGAAATGGGATCTTTCGATGTATGGTAGATGTTCAAATGGTAATATAAAGAAAGAATGGAAGGTTGAGATAACCATTAGAAATCAATAAAATTAAGAAAGGGGTGTTGAGATGGTTTTAGTTTCCTCGGTTTTCCTTTGCTTTTTTATTAAAATTTATATTTGATTCACGGTGCTCGCTGATGTTGAATCGACTTTAGAATGCGTTATCAAAGCCGTTCAATGGATTATTTAAGGAATTCAATGTATGCCATAAAGGAATGACATAAAAAAAGTTAGACATTTTAGAGTTGGATTGGTGAGGTAGTTCAACAACATACTTTGTATTCTGTCAAATATTCATACAAAACAAATGTATTACGACAGTAATTAATTACGCTAAATTGATGTTAACTTGGACACTAAAATATTTATCACGATGACAAAAATATCGAGTACTATTATTAAGTTAATTACTTTATACGACAATTATTACATATTAACTCCCTTTTTTCTGGTCTAAGATGAAAAATATTCGATCTTTGACCATGAACAATATTCATACATAGACCATTTATTTATTTATTTTATTTGTTCGGGAATTGTACAGCTTTACACTAAAAAAA
The DNA here is from genome assembly GCF_059751285.1 of Brachycentrus maculatus. NCBI lineage: Eukaryota > Metazoa > Arthropoda > Insecta > Trichoptera > Brachycentridae > Brachycentrus > Brachycentrus maculatus. The sequence goes on along the minus strand of NW_028280809.1, from coordinate 4,857,995 downwards.
GTATTTAATAAAAAAAGTTACATTAACAATAATAAACATTACATTACATTAACAAAAATAGTTACATTTATAAAAATAAAGCCAATAAACAATTCCACATTTATGTTTTAATAACTATTAAAACATTAAGAGATATTTAAAAAAAGAGTGGGAGAGTGTGTGTGAGAGGAAACGAGTAAAGGGGTAAGGGTATGGTATAAAAATAGATTAATAATGTTCGATATACTGTACCGCGGACCCTGTTTTAAGTATTTTATACTGAAAGCGAGAACTGATAGGAGTACCTTCAGGATTGATTTTGGACGAATATTGAATAGAATTTTATTTAAAACACAAAAAAACCCACGATGATGAGGTGTCATGGTTAAACGCTGAATTACAGGGCTTATGACCTGTCATAGGCTAGTTGAGTGATAATTTTACACACGTGTAACATTCACCAATTCTACCCATGATTGACAACCACACTACTCAAATTTTTGGAACTCCTACATATATCATAAATCTCATGACACTTTATGTGTGAGTTTCCCATAAATAGCTCTTTGTACGTTATTATAACTTTAAAATAATGTATGTTACTATTAATGTTTCTCACAATCTTGATGATACAAGTCTTTATATTACGTTTTATACGTAATGCGTATTTGATGTAATACACCATGATATTATACTATGACAGTACTAAATAATGTCGACAATTAATTATTCCCGACGGCTAAACGATACCGTTGTAGGCCGCAACAGCTATCACAAATAGTAATGATATATCCTTGTTCGATTTCGCTATTCGTCAGATGAAATCCAACATGATAATTAATACCGTATCAATTAATAACGCAGCTCCCTCTATAGCGGATACGCGAGGTGATTGATCATCAGATTTCATCAATGTAACTTTTACAAGGTGTATTTCCTGGTGATGATTGCGCAAATGATGTCATCAATACCAATTTACAAATAAAGCTTGTGGCATCGCATCCTTATTGATATCTTAAATTTAAACGAAAGCTTTAATTTCAACAATTTGTGTGTATCCAAATTCTTGTTTATTTAAGGAGTCATTTTAACATTTTGAGAATTTCATTTTAACATCAAGAATATGGAAGCCCGGATACTAAAAATCTTGGTCAAATTATAAGCTGCATAATATCATGTCTTTAGAGAGATAGCGAGTGATTTTGCCTAGAATTTTTACTCATTAATTACGTAAGAATTCAAATTAATATTTTTCTGATATCTCATCAAAGATGAAGAAGAATATGACGGTCGTCAGCCCCGTAAATGCCCAGAATTCCATGTTCTTCTTCATCTTTGATGAGATGTCAATAATAATATGAAAAATAACTCCTATAATTGGTGATAATCCAGATTTTTGAATAAGTATTTGGACAATCAAAATGTTGTACATAAGAATTTTTACTGGTGAATTTTTACTTATGAATATAAAGAGTAAATTTCCATAATTTGCTTTTCCACAATTTATTAATAGTGAAGCGCCATTGCGGTAGTATTTTATGAAAGTATCGCTATATATAAATTAACCAAAATTATTAGTATTTATTTTACGCGGTGTGCCCAAAATATTCACATATCAGATATTTCATTATCAGCATTTCACACTGTTGAAAGAAAGTATACTTGTAATGAGACATCCATAAAACGGTTTAAAAGACTTGCTACAGCTAATCAGCTTCCGCCTTCCTTGAAAAACACTGAGCTGTCACCCAATCAAACTTATGTTCGAATTAACTTAGTTGAAAGAATAAATCAGTTATAGCAAATAAAAACCTATCAGCGGAAGCTAAACTGGCAGTGCACAACGGAGTCCTGGTTCCAACTCTAATGTATGGAAGTGAAACATGGAGTTGGCAAAAGAAGGATGAAAGTAGACTGAATGCAGTCGAAATGCGATCTCTCAGAAGAATGTGCGACAAAACGATGTATGATAGATGTGCGAATAGTGAAATAAGGAAGGAATGCAAAGCTGAGATAAGCATTATCGATAAAATTAAGAAAGGTGTGTTGAGATGGTTTGGACACGTGGAACGAATGAGTGACGAAAGAACGGTATAACAAATTTATGAGGGGAATGTTAGTGGGAAAAGAAGCAGAGGAAGACCGAGAAAAACATGGCAGGATCAGGTATGCCAAATACTTGAAAGTGGTCAGGTTAGGAGTCGTAACAATCGGCGGGTATGTATGAGGAGATGCATGAACGTGGAAGAGGCGAAGAATGTTTGCAAGGACAGAGTGGTGTGGGGCTCTATTCTCTCTGCCTACCCCTGCGGAGAAGCGGCGTGATGGTTAGTAAGTAAGTTAGTTAGAAAGAATAAATAGATATTATGGGTTTAAATTGAAGCAACTTGTCTCGGGAGAGATAACATAAGTAAAAAAAAAACAATTGGTCCCTGTCTGCTCCTAAATGGTGCATAGGGTATTGCCTGAAAACGCAATCAGATCATACAAATATAAGTGCTGAAAATTTGTTACACCCATTTAAGCATACGATAAAACGTGTTGTATAAGTCGCAGCTAAATTGTTTAGTCACGAAGACATTCAGGAATGAAATAAGAGGAAACACATTTTGTATACATATGTATGATTTTTTTAATGATCGTTTTTGTAAGTTTTTAATAAGCAAATCGAATGAAACATTTGATCCAATTATATAATTGCATAATGCTGGAGGAATGCTAGAATAATTTATTATGGAAAAAAACACTTACTTTTTGCCGAGCATACATTCACAAAATGACGTATCTAATGTACATGATTAATATCGTGAGTCGTTTGTTGTTTCCGATTTAAAAAGGTTAAAAAGTCATACGGTAGTGATATCAGATTTAAAACAATTATAATGATAAAACTCCAAAACAATATTGATTGAATTTATCAAGCGTGTTAAAATTTGGATAAGCAAACGAAAAGTCCTTTTAAATTAATTGTGGATTTAATAAATTTAATTTTAATAAAAGTGCCCCTATATACCACCCATAGCCATTTTAAATAATAGTGAGTGTTTTTGCCTAGAATTTTCACTCATGAATTACATGAAATTATAGTAACTTTAAACAAAAAGAGTAAATCCACTCACGAGTAGGCATAGGCTATGAAACTTATAAAGTTGAAGCCTGAGTAGGGACATGATAAACGGTGTTGCATAAGCCGTAGCTAGATTTCAGAGTCACTTGGACGTTAGGTAATTCAAAAGATTTTTTTTTGATAATACATAATAATCATATCAGCATTGTTGATCAAATTAAGAAAGATGTGTTGGACGATGAGATGATGTGAGATGGTTTGGACGTGTGAGTCAAATGAGTAAAGAAAGAACAGTAAAAAAATATGACGTGAATGTAGTATTATGTATCTTAGGGTGATCAAATATTTGAAATAGTTGAAAACTGTCAGGTCAGGTGTCGGAATGATTGGCGAGTATGGATGAGGAAATGCATAAATGTGAAAGAGGCGAAGATTTATAATGATAATATTATATTAGTTACTAAGTTTTGTATTAAACATTTCTTAATCGTATCACGGTATTTAATCAATCAGAGAGAATTGAACGCCACACAACTATATATCCATATGTGTGAATATGGATATATATACATAGCTGATAATACAACGGATATGATAAAGCGACTCTGAAGTGGGAGGTACCAGCTATATGGAATAATTGAACAAAGGGTGACCTTTTAGACGGGAAATGTAAGAAAACCAGAAAGTCACTTCGACTCAAATGTCACCCCGTGTTACTGAGGTAAACAAATTTCTAAGCTTGATAAGCAGTTCCAAGTAATGGCTTTAAATGATGTTATCACTAATTGGGTATTTATGTCTATGTTAAGTAGGTACCTAATACTTAGATGCAGAGTTGTAGTTATAAATGTAATCGGCCATAATTTTTTTATTCAAACTCTTAAGAAAAATTTAAACTGAAATATACTATTGGTATTTTTTATATTTCGTCCGCCTCCGTAGTGTAATGGTCAGCGCGCTCGGCTACTGTTCTGGAGGTCCCGGGTTCGATTCCCAGAGGAGGGTCTAATAAGTAAAAGTGATTTTTTTCACTCTAATATTTATCCAATATTACCCTGGACTGGTAGCTGAAGCGGAGGGCTGATCACCTTTCCTTCGTGTGTTAAAGATCAAGATAACACTTCATTTATATGATGCAGTGCCCTATGCACCATTGGGGTGCGGATAAGGGTTCGAATGTATGAAATTTTTATACTTATGTATCTCCCTATTAACACATTGCGAGAAATGATTAACAGCGTCTTTAAGGCCCAGTATTCGTTAAATCGCCCCTTAAAAACAGGTCACAAGGCCTACACGAAGAAGAAGAAGAGTAAAAATGACATAAATAGTATTGAACAAGAACAGAATATAAAGGCTGGCATGCAATTTGATAGTGTAGAAGTCGTTAATTGGAATAGAATTTTAATTTTAAATTCGTTATAAAATGCTATAACAAGGCGAAATAATTGTCACAAAATTTATTTTTTAATGTTTTTAAACAATAAAATACAATTATATAGACTCAAATATTCAGTGTTTGATATTAACATATAAATTAAAATGAAGTTCTACAAATTAAACGCCAAATCTATAAATATACCAACCAATTCATTTAGTTTTTAGGTAAATTTTGCTCTTCGCTATAGCAGACATACAAAAATTCTGGAATCGAACTACAAACAAGAAAGATGCTAAATAATGGTACAAAACACAAACTTGGACAAAAAAAATCTACTGAGGGATACACACACCTCCACACAACGTGTCGTCCTAAGCCAGAATGACGTCAGACGCCTTAGGGTACTGCGCATCCCGAACATAAGAAAGCTTCAAATAAAATACAAGAAAAAGGTCATCAAAAAAGCGTCAGCCTCTTCACGCCGGCCTCCGTTGGACGCGGAAGCCGAGTGAGCGGATTAGAATCATAAATTCATATCCCGAGCTCATCACTCGCTTGGTCTTGGTCAATTAAGACCCTATTGATGACAGACGTACGGCCGACGCGAAACAGACTAGTTAAATCCGAGCGTGCTTTTGCATGCGTGTTGGGAACGATAGTAGCGCCATCTGTGCGCGGCGAACGCAACTACCAATAGTGAGGCGGGTTGGAACAGATATTCGCAGTTGTACTAACACAAATATTGATAAAAATGTAAACGATTTCGATAAGGGTAGCAATTATGTGAAACAAACGTATTATTTACTTGCAAATTATTTGTGTGTTTTTTTTCCAAAAACGACGCTGTAATTGTGCGATACAAATAAATAAATTGAGTGATAATTTTACAGTTTTGGTTTCCTTCATTTTTTGATTTACGTTCTCGATTATTGAGTTTTGAACAATTTGACAATATTTTTTTTCCTGCCTACGTAGTGAAGAGGTAAGCGCGTTCAACGACCGCGATGGAGGTCCCGGGTTCGATTTACAGTGGGTTAATAGAAATATAATATAGTGATTTTAGATTTAAGATTTATCTGACTCATAGCCCTGCCGTCATGTTATTATCGATCAAGATAACACAGCGTCGGTGCGATGCAGTGTCCTATTCACCACTGGGTGGGCATGAAAGTTAAAATACCTTAATTTGTATTTAAGATGTCAAAATTCTTGATTTTTCGGGAGAGTTTTCGATATCGCTTTTTAAGGTTTTTCATAATTAAGAAAGGTGTGTTGAGATGGTTTGGACATGTGGAGCGTATGAGCGAAGAAAGAACGGTTAAACAAATTTATGGAGCGAATGTAGTAGGAAAAAGAAGCAGAGGACGACCGAGGAAAACTTGGCACAATCAGGTATGTCAAATACTTGAAAGCGGCCGGGTCAGGAGTCGTAATAATCGTCGGGTATGTATGAGGAGATGCATGAATGTAGAAGAGGCAAAGAATGTTTGCAAAGACAGAGTGATGTGGCGTTCGATTCTCTCTGCCTACCCCTGCGGGGAAGCGGCGTGATGGTTAGTTAGTTAGTTAGGTTTTTCATATTAAGAAAATATATATAAGTAAGTATGTTACCAAGATTAAGAGTAAATTTGTAAACTTTTGAATTCTCGAGTAAAGATTTTTTTGGTGTTTTTTCGCTATTTTTAAAGTTGGTTTATAGATAAATATTTGGTATCTTGCATATATTACAAAAAACGGTGCATAGGTAGGTACCATTTTTTAAAAGAGTAAAATGTACATATCTTGGGATAGATAATAATCGTTAGACCTCGAAATTCGCGTCTCATTGATATGAGGTAAAAATATATTCCGATTGGGTATATCTTGGAGCCTTCAGCCGGACAAACACATACAAATACAATATCATATACATATATAAAACTGCTAACAAACTTTCAGAATTATAGTATAGATATATATATCAAAGAGACAACGATTTGTAAAACCGATTAAATTAAAACTACGCAATATGGTTTCAATTCAATCACACATTTTTATTGTGCATAAATCAAATATTGGATTTAATTAATGCACTGTCATAAATAATTGCGCATGCGCGTGGGTGGTACGCGGCAATGAGCCGTTTGACAAATGCGGTTTAATCAGTAACCGTTGCAAATTCAACTGAATGTCTTACGCATAATCTGCCTGTTGAATATAACAATGGATTGAGCCGCGTGTTCCGTAGATCACTGTTTGTGCTTTAACCGCAGATCGGTGGTACAATGATACATTTGCTAGGGTAAACTAACCGTTTTATGACAGTTTTCCCGCCTGACCTGGCCGTTTTCCACGCATAAAATTAAGACATTTTTGGTACAATAATTTGTATCGCTAATCCAAACGCTCCGTAATCCGAAATGTAATCCGAACGATGCCGGTTTAAAAAATTCCCCTTCTGAAGCCGTGAAAACTTTCAACAAAGCTAATTGGGATGAAAAAGATTTAGCCCGTGAACACCAGTTAGGTTCGTTGATTCGAAAGTAAATGTTTTTTTTTCAAGCTTAAATTAAATATTAAAACCTTAAATTCTTCATTCAGTATCTAATACATGAGTACCCAATCTAAATAGAAATATAAAATAAATAAATAATACCCCGTGGTAGACGACTCCCGGGCAGACCACTAAAGAAATGGATCGACAGCTGGGAATCGACATCGCAGGAGGCTAATCCCTCTTAAAAACAGGCCACAAGGCCCACACTGAGAAGAAGAAGAATAAGAAAAAACATATAGTTGTTTTTTTTATTACATGTCAAACAAAATGTTATGACATTCAGAAAAGTTTATTTCTCATTGAATAATTTTACGATGTCCAACAATGGTGCTTCTACCCTACAGTGATATCTGTAGATTGAAGTTGACCATAAATTGGACAATTCGGACTAAGTGCGCATTCGCAATGCGCCGCCGCAGGAGCGACACTGATAACGTGCCATTCTATCCTGACAGCTGTCAAATCTAAGTATTAAGACAATACCCACAGGAAGAACTTATAAAGTTGACTTGTAGTGCTATTGTCATACATGGGAGGTTTAATACGAAAAATGAAAAATATATGAAAATGGATAAACAAAAAATAAGCATATTTAGACAAATATGTGGAAAATCATTGTACCATATGACAGAATTAAAAACGAAGATATTAGAAAGCAATGTAAGGCTGAACTGAAGGTAATTGAAAACAAGCTATTGCACCTAATCATAAAAGGCAAAATAGAGGGTGTCATGGCTTCAGAATATTCGGCCTTATTTTGATTTTTACATTAACATACTTTATATACCATATATCGGTAGTGTGAAGGCAAAGGGGTATATCTGTCTCAGACCAAATTTTACAGGAGAGCAAAAACATACTTGTGAAATTAAATAACTCATTTGTTTTATGTATTTTATAAGTACATATCTTAATAAAACTAAATAAGTATTGCAACAACAGCTATATCCTTTTGCCAGATTATGGAATGAGTACACTAGTTTAGACATTTTGTGGAACAAACTTATAAAATCAAAAATTTGCCAGATATACCCCTTTGCCATTACACTACCGATATATGAGATTAGACGGGGATCAGGACCGTCGAGGCGCTGTTTAGAGCTGTCCAAGACAAGGATAATTACTATCAAGTGATAGTCGATATCAGGGGGACGTGAAATAACACGCACAGAAGAAGAAGAAGATTAAAAAAATAAATGTAAGAACTATAGACAAAAAAAAACTTGAATCACCCTGAAACGCAAAAGTTCAGTAGCAAATATGGTCCTTCCAGGGGATCAGAACCCTCGAGGTGCTGTTTAGAACTGCTCAAGACAAGACTACTACTAGTGATATTACTATCAAGTGATAATCGATATCAGGGGACATGATATGATACGCACAGAAGAAAATATTAAAAAAAATAATTGTAAGAACGATGGACAAAAAATACATGAATCACCCTGAAACGCAAAAGTTCAATAGCAAATATGGTCCTTCCAAACACGAACCAAACCGGAAAGTCCAGCGTAGTATTGACTCGCACAAAATTGAGCACGCTGGACATTCGTACTAGTTACCGGTATATTAGTCATAGATCTGGACATTCTGTACAAAATTTATACCCCCGCCGGCTGTCTGTTACCCTGGCATCGATTGGTACAATACGCTGCATATCATCGTGTGATATCGACGCATAGTTTATTGGTCCGACTTCTCTCTGTTGGGACCGACAAAGTACCAGGAAAACACGGGACTGGGGGAGGAAAGATGTTGAAAGATAGAAACGAGTTGTTTATAATACTTCAATCAAGTTCGTTGACAACTTTATAGTCGGGTAATAAATGTGTGTAGTAAACTTGGCTGGGAGAGTAGTGAATTTCATTTTATGAAGCACATGATCATAAATTGAATAAAATATGATAAATATTTTATGAAAATTATGTTTTCAGGGGTTTCCTAGTACATGAAATAATTCGTAAAGAATCTTACATACGTTTCATGAAGGTTTTTCATAATTAAAAAAAATACTAATGTATACTTCTAGCATATATGATACCAAAGAAGTAGCATGTACATACAAGCAGGTGTTAATTGAAGCATAATATAACTCATTACAATGATCATGTTTTCAGGCGTATCCAAGTATGTAAAATAACATAAGGGTGTCTGATAAATAAAAGCTTACGCAAATCATCAATAGATACCGCCGCGAACTTACACACGAAGCGACGTGAGAATTATATGATAAACATATGTATGAGTTTCAAAAATTTAAGTAATGTGGTTGTCAATCATGGGTAAAATGAATGTTACTCGTATGTAAAGTGATCACTTAAATTAGTCCATGATAGATTGTAAGCCTGTAAATACCGAGACTTCTACATTCTTCTTCATCTATGTTGAGTTATCAACTTAAATATCTCCTAAGTGGAGACAAATCCAGATTTTGTGAACAAAAATTTGGACACATTCAAAATATACTCCATTACTATGTTTCAATTTCATTGATTGATTCGGCAGTCAATTTGTGGTAATATTTATCCATTTTTTAATTAGTTTTACTTGGTGAATACCACTATTTCTTAAAATCTGCTCCTATTTTTTCCTTATCCTTCAACGCTCCTACGACACCATTCTAAAATTGAGACTTAGCTTCACATACGGTGTTTGAAAAATATGCAGAATGCATCAAAACACGTGTCACAATAGATTTGAAGAAAAATGGAATTTACCATGTTTAACTTAAAAAATAAATAAACTATCTATGAAGTTCTCCCTTCCATTTTTCTTGCAAATTGAAAGCAGATAGCCATAAATTTCTGACTGAAGTGCACAAGTACTGACACCACTGAGAATCTAGGATGAAGCCGAATGAAAAATTCATATATACATGTTACATCTCAAACTGTATAAGGGAATGACAGGAGACATCTGTAACTCTTCGAGAATTATACACACGGCCCATAAAAGTTCACATGTTTGCTTCACTCTACTTTCAGAACGATACTTCAAGTGTTAGATTCACATGTTCACACGATGTGTTTATTTACAAAAATAATAATTTTGAATAATAAATGAATCTCTTGATTCATTGGTTTGTGTTATTTTTTTTAGTTTCAATAAATCGTGTTTCACGAAATACATAGTAAATAACGACATATTTCAAAAATCTTACGTTAAAATTCGTATCCGAATTATGATCATCAGAGAAATCTTCAAAGTTGAATTGACTAAAAATTAAAAAAAAATACATTAAAAACATAAATACATTTTTGTTCGTTTGGGCTAGTAAAGATGAAGGAAGACAGTGTTTAGAAATGACGCGGAATGTTGAACATTGAAACACGTGTCACAATAGCTTTTCAGAAAAATTGGTGTAAATACTATTTACTAAAGAAAGTAAAATTTATATTTTTTTGTATATTAAAAAGAATGAATGATATTGATAGTGTTAACTTAAAAACTTAAATGAAAATGGATAGATTTTACCACAAAGTGACTGCCGAATCAATTTACAATAATATGTTTGATTATTTTATCCACCTAAACATTAGAAAATACCTATAAAAGATAGCAAATCGCAAAAAGAGAAGGTTTGCATCATAGTTGAGGTATTTGATATGAGTACCAGGCATCGCAGATTGCTTGAGTTATGGCACTAACGGAACAGCGAGAAGTTACCTTTTATTTCGATGACATTTGAAGATTATAAAGAATTGAATATGAATAATTACAAAGCATCCCTTTATTAGTATCTGCAGCTCGCCAAAATGCATAAATAACACCTCGGCAGAATGTGGCAGAGTGAATGGGTGTGATTCCGATGACTCCGGTCAGATAGCGCATTAATAAATTGGACTTAAATGACAGCCGCCGGATCAGATTAGTAGACCTGACGCCGAGAGGTGATGAATATTTCCGATAATAATAAAATAAACGATGAAATTTACGGTTCCCATAGAATTAATGCGCTCCAGAATTCCAGATAAGAATATTATTATTTTAACAAACGCTTCATACTTAACTAATCTTTCCTTCCATCTCCGTTTCGGGAATGTTCTCATTGAGAGAGGAATCAAATATTGTTCAATAAAAACTGTATTGAAATATCTTTTCTACGAACGATTTTCATTTAGTATCACCGATTATAACATTAATTAATCAAGATTTTTATCATTATTTCTTCTTCACACTACGGATGTATATTAACATTGTAGGTGTCACAAGAAGAAGAAGATGGAAGTCAAAGTTTCACAAGGCTTACGACCTAGCATTTGGCTGGCTAAAGTGACCACTTTGTACACTTGCATATATACATCCTTGCAATAGCATTACATGCATTAAATTTTCAAAAATTATGCAATTTGGATGTTCAATAATGAGCAGAATAGTGAACGTTATGCAAGTGTATAAAGTGATCATTTAAGCCAGCCAAATGCCACGTCATAAGCCCTGGAATGCTTAGGCTTGAATTTTCTGTCGTATGATAAAGACAAATGCTTCATCTCAAGTTGAGATACCTGCAATATAAAATAATCAATTAGTTTTCATGTTGCAAATTTATCAGAAATTGTTGAAAATTTGCATGGGTTGATCACTTTGCCATAATGTAATTGGCGATCAAAATAGCCTATGCACCAGTGGGTACGAATAAAGGTAAAAAAAATATGGTTATAGGCAATCTGCAATGCATCCATGATACTTCTTAGTATATTTATTAAGGCAAATTGTGATTCGGTTGCATATTCATTTTTTTTACTTACTATATTTACATACTCGAAATACCATATATATAAACTTTGATGATTTACTCTTTACTTTTATGTTATTTCAATATTTTACACTTTAATTTAAGACATTACTTTTTGTAATATATATGGAGTACGAAAGGTATAAAAGACATAAGTGCTTGTATAATTATTTTGAGAAATAAAATTACTTTGTTTTTTTTATCTACTCACATTTTTAAACGTGAGTGGATCAAAATGTGAGTGCATCAAAAAACAAAGTCTTTTTATTTCTCAAAATAATGTCAGTATGATCCACAAAGTTAATGCTTTCAATATTCAAAATATCAATCTTCAAAATAGCTTGTATAATTACTTAAATATAAGGGAAACCTAGTTTTTTTTAGCTTAATTATATAATAAAATAACATTAACTAATATGAAATATAAGTGATTTTTTCACTGTAATATTTATTCAATATTCCATGGACTGGTAACAGAAGCGAAGGGTTGATCACCTTTCCTTCATATGTAAACGATCAAGATAACACTGCGTTTATATGACACAGTGCCCTATGCACCATTTGGGTGCGGCTAAGGGTTTTATTATTTTATTATTAATATGAAATATTGGTTTAAAATTGTGTAATATGTTAAGCGGTTGGTATATGTAGATATTTCTTTAATATGTCTTGATTTAAATAAACTTTTAAACAATGTAATGGAAATTTCAAACACGGTGCTAATTAATTAAGTCTTAATGCAGGCTTTGATGTTTGCACGTGGTCATAACTCTTTGGTTAGTAACCGAAACAGTATGCGCAATGTCAGATATACCAGGTACCAGGCAATCAGAGAATGGACCGGGTCATAATGTCGAAATAGGTAGCCTTAAAAGGAGTCGAAGGTGAATGGTACACACGCTAGCGTTAACCGACTGGCTCTCATGGTACCCTGGAATGTAGACAGCAACTCGAATAGAGCGCATGCGAAATAATGCCTTTAAAATAAATAACAAAGATGGCTTTAGTGCCCAAATTTACAGTATATTTTTACATTTTAAAATAATAATCTATATTTTAAAGTTATGGTCCACATTTTATAATGTAGTTACATTTAACATTAAGCATATTGGTATAGTATTAATTGCTTTTTGTTCCGCATTTTAAATATATTTTTAAACAATTTCGTGTGTACCTACCGCTATACTAAAATTTAGGGTAACAATTTTTAAGTTAAACCATAAACTGATTAAATCCAAATAACACATTTTTAAAGGTGTCTCAACTTTACACGCATCATTGTCCCCTTTTTATGATATATACATATACCACATACAGTTATTTTTCAGACCTGACGATGGAAGTTTAGCTTCCGAAACTGGAAGTCATTTATAAACTCTAGTGGTATAAAAACAACTGTTTAATAATCATTGTACCATATACAGGTTCAAGAATAAATGCGATATGAATGTTCAATAATGGGCATATGGTAAACGTTACACTAGTGTATAAAGTGATCGCTTAAGCCAGCCAAATGCTAGGTTGTGAGTCCTGGGATGCTTAGACTTCCAACTTCTTTCATAAAAAAGGAAAGAACAATACATGTTTCATATCAAGTTGAGACACCTATAAAAATTGACGTCTCATCCGTAGGGTGAATAATCCAGTATCCAATAGAATAATTATATTGTATATAACATATTGTTTAGAGTTTAATAGTATTGTCAAAATGCATTGTGAAATAAATATTCGCTATAAATGAATTGTGTTGCCGACTTTCAAAATCCGCCAGATCCATGTAAGTCGATTTTACAAAAAAAGCAAAATTCTCCGAGCAACATTTACCATATATTTAAAAGTATGTCTATCCGTAGATAAAATATTAAGAAATAGAGAATTTTCAAATTTTTTTAGATTTTTTTTCAAAATAAAAAAAAACACGAGACACAAACCGAAAATAAAGTCATATTAATTTTTGACCTATCCCCGCTCACTGATTGGCCGATATGGGTCAGAAGGCAAGTTCCATGAATATAGCTAAATTTGAAATACAACGCTGTTCTTAAGTATTTTTAGCAGGATTTAAGTATGTAAATATTTTAAACAATAAAACCCACAATTGGCATTCCGATAGAGTATTTATTTTAAAATCTTATTTTAAATTGGATCTGACGGATTTTGAAAGTAGGCGACACAATTATTAGTAACCGTGAGTAATGCATCATGCAAAAGTGTTACAATCTAGAATTCGTGATATTAATGACTAGTGATTGAAGGCAAATACTAATGCTAATGCATTACTAATTAAAATATCCAAGAGAGATTGTTAAGCTGTTGCCATAATATACGAATTAGAAATAATTTTCTCAATATTATTAATATTTAAAGCATTTACTTTGTGGTTAGTCATTTTTACTTATTTATTTTTTTACAAAAATGTTAATAAAATTAGTATATAACCACTCACCGAGATTTTTACGTCTACCGGTTTCGAGACGTACCCGTCTCTTCGTCAGGACAATCACTAACACAGCATGCAAACAATACTACCCTTCACCACCATAGCACCATTTACACACTCAAAACTACACAAATTGTCTAACACATGCGATTTTTGGTCGACCCGAAGACCAACATGCACTATAGTTTTCAATACAGACATGCGTTACGAGCCGAGGTTAAACGTATAAAATATACGTTTAACCTCGGCTCGTAAAGCATGTCTGTATTGAAAACTATAGTGCATGTTGGTCTTCGGGTCGACCAAAAATCGCATGTGTTAGACAATTTGTGTAGTTTTGAGTGTGTAAATGGTGCTATGGTGGTGAAGGGTAGTATTGTTTGCATGCTGTGTTAGTGATTGTCCTGACGAAGAGACGGGTACGTCTCGAAACCGGTAGACGTAAAAATCTCGGTGAGTGGTTATATACTAATTTTATTAACATTTTTGTAAAAAAATAAATAAGTAGAAATAATTATTCTCACAGAATTAATAGAATTGGCACCGAATAAAAAAAATCATTGACAATCATGTTATCATTGAGGGCACATCATTTTATAAAATTGAACAACTTTGTTTTATAAAAAAAAAAACCCTTATCCGCACCCAATGGTGCATAGGGCACTGCGTCATATAAACGCAGTGTTATCTTGATCATTTACACATGAAGGAAAGGTGATCAGCCCTCCGCTTCAGGTACCAGTCCAGGGTAATATTAAATAAATATTACAGTGAAAAAATCACTTATATTTATTTTACCCCCCTTGGGAATCGAACCAGGGACCTCCAGAACGGTAGCCGAGCGTGCTGACCATTACACTACGGAGGTGAATTTGTTTTAACCACTTTTTTATTGTATGTACACTTTAACCTACGGGTTTCGACAAGAACCTTGTCATCATCAGGGTTTATTTAATTCTAAAACTATAAAAAACATTAAAATACTCATAATTAATTACATTCCCTTACCAAAAACTTCCACACATTCCGTAAAAATGCTAAATGTTAGATTTTAGGATTAAGGATTTTTACGGAGTATGTGGAAGTTTTTGGTAAGGGAATGTAATTAATTATGAGTAATTGAATGTTTTAAATATTTAAGAATTTAATAAATCCTGATGATGACAAGGTTTTTGACGAAACCGGTAGGTTAAAGTGTACTTATAATAAAAAAGTGGTTAAAACAAAGTTGTTTCATTTTATAAAGTTTATAAAATATGCCACAAAGTATCTGCGAAAAACATTCAAGAAACACATCATTTTATTTATTTTACAGGGTGAAAATAAAATATGTAGGTGAACGTATCAATTGGGCGAATATGATATTAATACTATACTAGAATATTATGAGTTAGTATGGACTTATGTAAGTAATCTCTTATTATAAGATACTTCATTCCTTGACTTACCAAAATTCCTAGACTTACCAAAAATAGAATTACCAAAATTGCATCAACTCATTAATGTCAGCGAGTATTTTTGGCTTCCTCATGAAAATTTCAGTTTAAAAATAGGGGTAACAAATATTACAAAGATGACGCCTAAGTAGAATCTTGATAAGTAGCCTTGCATAAGGATGTAAAGTATTTTAAAAAAATTATTACGATTTGAGTATTACCAGTGATTAATACAATATCAAATTAATAAAAGTTTGATCGAGTGATAATACCGACGGAGTTAACGAAGTACCTTGAGACATTTCGGTAAGCTCCTTCGGATACCGAGCCCACCGACATTTAGAGAACATTGGGCATAGCAATCTCTTAGAATGATTCGTGAGATACTTTCTCATTTACGGTATCATTAGAATTTAGAGGTACTAGAGCCACCCAGCGGGCGATGAAAAAAGCAGTTTCTAGATAAGGGCCTATGGGCTATGGGCTATGGGCTGTGCATACCGGGGTAAGTAGAGTGTCGATACATACCGCTAATTAGTCCATAAACATACCGATGGCCGATCCGCGCGCTGATTACATACTTACCAGGCGCGCAGACTCGGCGAGGAGGGTCGAAAATAAAAGCCCACGCGTAAGGGTATCCCATTATGCTCTTCCTTTTTCTGCGTTCCTATGCTCGACGTTCCGTTAATAAAGATTTATTGGCCGCGGAAGGCTCGAGCGCGGCGAAATTGCGCCGAACCCGGTCATGATAGATGTGTGAAAATTGCATGCGATGTGGAGATGTCTCGTTTGAAGTGCGCGGACGTAGGTGCGTCGCAAATTTATGAAGCACATATCAATCTGATAATTGGACTTACAAGAGCCATTCTGCGCAGTTGTCGTAACGATAAATAAATTGTTAATTTACAAGCGGGCATGAATGAAATGTTGCGAGTGTTGTGTTTCCTAGTCACGAGCTCTTTGATATTTTAATAATTTAACACGCTACTATGGTATAATGAATGGCCAATAAAGGACAACATTAAATTGTCACGTGGCGAGATTTGTCAAAAACGCTATTTATGAAAAGTACCTACTAAATAATGCGTTAGCCAAGAAATATACAAAACGAAAGGGAATTATTTTATATGCGAGCAACGTACATGCTTTATAGCTGAATATAATATCAATATTATTGATATATAGTTTAAAAAATAATTTCATGAATGTTTTTCGCAGACATTATGTGGTACAGTTTATAAACTGTATAAAATTAAGCGACTTTATTTTAACCACTTTTTTAATCATATTTTCATATGGTGTATGGAGTGCATGTAAGTTTTTGGTAAGGGGAGGGTAATTAATTATGAGTATTTTAATGTTTTAGAATTTAGTACATAAACCATGATGACAAGGTTCTTGTCGAAACCGGTTGGATAAAGTGTACCAATAAAAAAATGGTTAAAACAAAGTTGTTTTATTTTATAAAGTTTAAAAAATTTAATATACATAAATTGGTAATTACAAACAAAGAATTTGTACAACTAACAAAAATATCTTAAAAAATAATGGATCTGTTACAAATACTCGTATACACAATTGAATTCGACTAATTGAATCCAAATTTTGCGAAATTCAATTTCTCATGAGTCAGGTTTTCAGGGGCTAAACATGGGCAAATATTATTAAAAATAGGTATTTCACGACAATCTATACTCGAATTGTAACTACAAGTTTTTTTAAAACATAAACTGATAGAGGAATAAAAAAACATGTGTTAAATATTACAAATTAATTTAAAAAGCGATAACCAATCTTCTATCATTAATAAAACATGTCAAAACATTTTTAATTGTTTAAAAAAAATACAGCGTCATTTAAATCTGACCAAATTCAAATACATAGGAATCTCATTGTGCGACCGCTAGCATGATCTATTGTTGAATGCTTTATCATACGATCTATAACAGGCATAACATAATGGACAAAGCGTCACCTGGCCTGATGTCGATCTAAGGCCTAAGGTCTAGGCATACTTTTCCGTCTGAACTTAAGTATTAGGTCAAGAGATCAACTCGGTGAGGACTTACGTAATAGTATGGGTATATGTACGAAGCAGTATAGAATCAGATAATATGTACATAGTAAACAATTAACACTGATAATTAAATGTCATACTATCTCGGTATCCTTAAGGCGGATTTACATTCAGCAACTTACTGACATCAGTATTGGAGCCGAGAGCTGACTTACACTGTTATAGTAGTCATCAGTCGAGGGTTTTATTTCACGGTATTAAAGTCAGTGAAGAAAATTTCATTCTGGAAAACGGTAGAGTTTGATGCGAGTCAATTATTCGTTGAGAAATGTTCCTCATCTGCTATTAGGAGAGTTCACGGATATGTTAGAAAAAGAGACATCTTTATCTAAAAATAAACGAGATCAGATTCATCTCTGCCTTATTCCTCATTGCTGAGGGTTTGACCCTTGTGGAAGCAATGACTCTTCTCCAGTTATCCCTTGACTGCGCTGCACGTAGCGCTCCAACCACCGAGATGCTTGCTGCTGCCTTAACTTGATCGGTCCATCGTGTGGGGATCTTCCCCACCGATCACAACCAGTCGTTCCCGGCTATCATCATTACCACGCGCAACGTGTCCAAAGAACTGAATTATAGAACTAAGCTATCAGAAGAGTTCACGGATATGTTAGAAGAGATATCTTTATCGAGTTTGGATGAGGAAGCGAATAAACGATACCGTAGAAAAACGACAGTATTGGACACCCTACAGCGTTGAGTCAGCGACTGTTCAACTACTGATTTTGGTGTTTAGACGATGTCAAAATAAACACCGGAAATATTGAAGTCAGGACTGACGCGACAGCGCTGTACTGACGTGAAATCAATTTATGCGACATCAGTACCGAATCAAAATTGACTTGCTTTGTGTTTGAAGTCAGTTACTGACTCAATGTAAATGTGGCCATGTTCACTATACTTTTTGTATGGCTTTGGAAAAAAGTACTAGGCCGGTGAGTCGCGTTACAGGCGCAGGTCCATGTATTAAAAACTTGCATACATTTTTTTTGGAATTGATTTATTTATTTAAACTTCATGTACAGAAAATACATTGGCGGGCTTCTTGCTAAAAAGCATTACTGTTATGTACTAATTTATCTAATAACTAGAGTATTTGAGTACAGTAACGAAGCTGGAACCACCCCGTTAGTACACCCAAAGAGCAGAGCCTTAAAACTAGACTACTAAAATGACTAAAACAACTCTTTTTATTTAAATCCAATTAAAAACAAACAAAAAATACATGAGACTATACCTTAACAAGACTAGATAGTCAAAATGACTGACATTCATTGTATCTATACGTTAAATGATCAAATACTTGGATTGTTTTGACCGTACTCATATAAGTTCTAACATCTCATTTCCACACGGATCAAATTACTTCATGATTGCCAATACACAAAAAAATAAGCCGATATTAAGATCTCAAGCTTTAAATGTACGCGATATTTCATTAATGAAGGTGCGGTATCGATACTATAATAATACCCATTACAGCGTAGCCTTACGGAACGGAACCATCGGCCACAAATCCACACAGCATCACAATGATTTATTAAAAATGCATTGCACAAACAATTTACGATATGCCCCATAGGATTACATAGAATATTACAGATAACATCATTTGTACCATTAGCCCATACCCCACCATTGAAGCAATTGTAACAATATCCTCTCAAAGCAGACGTAGTCAATCGGGAAACACGTCTATAAATCGAAATACTAATGAAAAATATAACATCATCTTCTTCTTCTGCCTTTTGGCCTGTTTTTAAGAGGGATCAACCTCCTGCGATGTCGATTCCCAGCTGTCGATCCATCTCTTTGGTGGTGTGCCCGGGAGTCATCTACCTTGGAGTTGGCCGTACAGTACAATGTGGGGGAGTCTGGATGGTTCAATTGTCCTCACATGCGCGTACCATCGTCTCCTTCGTTGCTTTCCCCACCTAACGACATCTTCGATCTCGGATATTTCCCTTATCCTGGCGTTTCTTTTTCTGTCTCGCAGACTCTTGCCAGATGTGCTTCTTAGAGTCATCGTTTCAGACACTCTAAGTCCGATGAAAAATATTATATTTTATGTTGTCCTAATCATTAGTGCAATGGTCAGTACGCTCGGCTACCGTTCTGTAGGTCCCGGGTTTGATTCCTAGGGGAGTTGGGGTCAAATAAATATAAGTGATCTTTTCACTCTAATATTTCTTCAATATTACCCTGGACTGGTACGTGAAGCGGAGGACTGATCACCTTTCCTTCGTGTGTTAATGATCAAGATAACAATGAGTTTATATGATGCAGTGCCCATTGGGATGCGGATAAGGGTTTGAAGAACTTTGCAGAACTATATTTTGATATCACACTAGCTGTGCCCGGGCACGCATTTCTACGGCTCAGTCTGGTTAAATTGAAATGAAAAGAAATAAAAATACACTTACTTATCTCAACGTATACACTTGACATAATATAGCAATAAATCGAAAAAAACAAAAACATAATTCCATAAACAATCTTACATAACCCATTTGTGAACTTATGAGTTAAAAGAAAACATATCGCTCACTCCTTTCAAGAACGTCATAAATCGAAAAACTTGATTTTTCAGGAGAACGTTTTTAAAGTTTAAAAATATAATATAATGTATTAAAAATAAATATCAAGCCACTTATTGAACTTTTTACTAGCAACAAATCTTTTAAGTATAAACCAGAAGGTTTTTTCTACATTTGTAAAATATTTAATGTATTTAAAAAAATAATTAAACGATACCTTTTCTTTAAAATGCAAAAACAACACTTTCTGCCTTTTAGCGGGTAAATATTAAGTTAAAAATATGCCGCTTTTGCTGGGATATAGTACATTTTCTGGGCATTCCGAAAACATGCACAACTGAAAATTGACGATTTTTGATTTATGACGTCCTTGAAAGGAGTGAGCGATATGTATTTCAATATGTGATATTTCTGACGATTGTAAA
The DNA here is from genome assembly GCF_059751285.1 of Brachycentrus maculatus. Classification (NCBI taxonomy): domain Eukaryota; kingdom Metazoa; phylum Arthropoda; class Insecta; order Trichoptera; family Brachycentridae; genus Brachycentrus; species Brachycentrus maculatus. Next base: position 4,837,382 of record NW_028280809.1, on the reverse strand, counting down.
AATTCAAATAAATATTAATAATACTTACTTCTGAGACGGTCTCCCACAGGGGAAATATTTAAAAAAAAATACAACTTATGACAGTCAAACAACTATATGCTAAAACTATCCTTACATATGCAATTAATAATATCTCTTATACCTCAATTCAAAGCAAAGTACACAATTAACTATTAACACTCTTTATGTTAACGTACATATAACTACAAGATCTAAAACACATTAAAAAATCCTAATACTTACTTCTATTGGTCAAAAGAACTTTGATTATTATGCAATAAAGTTGTACTAACTGCTTCCATTGTGCATAAAGTGATTAAACATAGAAACCAAATATAAACAGCTATTCATAAATGGATAATCATTCGACCATGTCATAATCAATTTTCCTTGATATAATTTAAAAAATACACATATTGTAAAATGTGCCCTCTGCACGGGAAAACTCATTGAGGGTACTCAGTACCTGATGTGATGTTAAAAAAAACGCTTGATAACTGCAATAGAAAATGAATAAATAAATAATAAAAAATTGTAGGTAGAAAAAAAACAAGTTTACTACAGTTAAAGAATACGTATAATAAGAAGACTTTAAACACGTTTAATGTTTACAACATTTTGGGTGTGTCCAAATACTTGTTCACAAAATCTGGATTATCTCCAATTACAGGAGTTATTTTCATATTATTTTCATTTTATCATAAAAAAAATAATAAATAAATAATAATAATAATACGTTTAATGTTTATAAAATAAAGAACATAGACATTAATTGATTTATGAAAATCCCATTTTGTTTTAAAAATGGTCAAATATTGATTACACAATAACTGGAATAACTGGAACATTTAAGATTAAGCCACACGGGAACTTTTTTCAATTTCAAAATATTTTTTTTCCTTTATGAGGCGCCCATTAAAAATATATATAAAAACCACTGGATATTGCATTGTATTGAATTATTGTAAGTACTGTGTTATTGAATTAAACAAATGTCATCTATCTACAGTACAAGCAGCGAGGATAATTTTCTCATTTAACGTGCATACAAAATAAATGACGTTGATGTGGCTTATTTTGTACTCAAAACTACAAGGAAACAACAGATAATTACAGTAAATCATTAAATGAGTTGATATTAGTAATGTTAGTAAATAACTACTCACCGACTACTTTTGTCTACCGGTTTCGAGACGTACCCGTCTCTTCGTCAGGACATACACTACAATTTAACAATCATGCGAACAACACTACACCACACCCACTTAGTACTATTCACATACACTATCACTACACATGCAAAACATGCAAAGCGAGTTGTTAGTCCCACCATGCTTTTGGGAAACTAAACCACCATGTTTCCCAAAAGCATGGTGGGACTAACAACTCGCTTTGCATGTTTTGCATGTGTAGTGATAGTGTATGTGAATAGTACTAAGTGGGTGTGGTGTAGTGTTGTTCGCATGATTGTTAAATTGTAGTGTATGTCCTGACGAAGAGACGGGTACGTCTCGAAACCGGTAGACAGAAGTAGTCGGTGAGTGGTTATTTACTAACATTACTAATATCAATTAAAATGTTTGACCACAAAGTAAATGCTTTGAATATAAATAATACATTAAATGAGTATCCAATATTTTCACTTATAAATAACTTTGTATTACATACATATCGCTCACTCCTTTCAAGAACGTTATAAATGAAAAAATCTTGATTTTTCAGGACAACGTTTTTAAAGTTTAAAAATATAATACAATGTATTAAAAATAAATATAAAGCCACTTATTGAATTTTTTACTGTGCAACAGATATTTTTAGGTAAAACCTGAAGGTTTTTTCTCTATTTGAAAAATATTTGGTATTTAATTTTTTTTTCATCAAACAATACCTTTTCTTCAAAATGAAAAAACAACACTTTCTGACATTTATACAAAAATAAAATTTTGAAAGAGAGAAGGAAGACAAACAAATCACAATGGGGATATTTTAAAAAGTGGACTCGTAGTAAATTTAATTGGTTATTTGCTATGAGTAAGTTTTTAACCGTCCGCCTCCGTAGTGTAATGGTCAGCACGCTCGGCTACCGTTTTGGAGGTCCCGGGTTCGATTCCCAAGGGGGGTAAAATAAATATAAGTGGTTTTTTTATAAATTTTTTTTTTTACTGTAATATTTATTCAAAATTACCATGGACTGGTACCTGAAGTGGAGGGCTGATCACCTTTCCTTCATGTATCAACGATCAAGATAACACTGCGTTTATATGACACAGTGCCCTATGCACCATTAGGGTGCGCATAAGGGTTTTATTATTATTATTAAGTTTTTAATAACTACTTTACTTATTTCATAAATTTTCCAATTGCATAATTTTTCCTCAAAGAACTGTCTTATAAAATCAAACAAGGGAAAATACAAACTAACTGTCTGTTATGTTCAAGGGCCTCAAGTTAAGGTGAGGCCCCATTAGTGCGATGCGCTGCGTCGCGTCGTCGCAGCGTCCACCGCATAGAGTCGACGCAGTGTAAATTTGATTATTAATCATATGATTGTAAGATGATCAGAATTTGGAGCTCAAAAGCTCCAGATTCTCGGATCAAGGAATGGAATTGAGAAGGCGTAAAGGTTATAGGGTCGACGCTGCGACGACGCAACGCAGCGCATCGTACTAATTGAGCCTCACCCTTAAAAGTTCAGAACGTTTACATTAGAAAACACATCAGTCTACATCAGGGCATATAATAGACTTGTCAAAAATTGAAAATCCGCAAACACACGCGCGGAAAAGGCAATGTTCCGCATCATCATGCCCGCAAAAGCGTGAAGTCAGTCCGCCCCCTTGTTTCGGTAAATTTTCCTCTCCGAACCTCACAGGCACTATAACTCTCGGAAACACAACATTAAGACATTAAAGCTTCGTGTGTAACAAATCACAAAATAAATTTCATGTGTATTTTGCGGCGCTATATAGCCGCGGACTTTGCGGCCGTTTCCATTTAAAAACAAAAGAAAAAAACATATTTATGGTGACAAGTGAATGAGCAAATTTAACAGTACAATTTTGTCGCAAGATGACGTCACGATGCAATTGTTTTTTTTTTAACGTAATTATTTTTGTTAATGTAATATAATGTTTATTATTGTTAATGTAACTTTTGTTAATAATATCATTTTTTATATGTAAAGCTGTACAATTCCCGAACAAATAAAAAAAATCTGGAAAATCATGAATATATTGTATATCAGACACATTTAAATTTTACATAAAAAATAGTGTCATATTTTGACATCTCAACATAAATGAAGAAAACACGGAAGTCCAGGTATTTACCTGGCTTATGACCTGTCATAGGGTGATTAACTGATCAATTTATACGCGTGTAATATTCACCATTCTGTGTTTCATTTTAATATTTAAAACTAACTAACTAAAGTCGCTGCTTGATATTGTTTAATTATATATGATAACTAACTAACTAACTAACTATCACCCCACTTCCCCGCAGGGGTAGGCAGAGATAAAAGAACGCCACACCAAACTGTATATGCAAGCAACCTTTGCCTCTTCCACATTCATGCTTCTCCTCGTGCTTACCCGCCGATTATTTTAACTCCTGACTTAACCATATTCAAGTAATTGAAATACTTGATCATGCCATTCCATGGTCTTCCTCTGCTTCTACTCCTAACTTCATTCGCCTTATAAATTTGTTTTACTGTTCTTTCTTCACTCATTCTAGTCACATGAAAAACTATCTCAACACACCTTTCTTTATTTTATAAAATAAAACAACTATGTTTTAACCACTTTTTATTGGTAAACTTTTTCCAACCGGTTTCGACAAGAACCTTGTCGTCATCAGGGTTTATGTACTAATTCTAAAACACTGAAGCACTCATAGTAAGGTTATAGTTAATTCCCTTTTCTATGAGTATTTAAATGTTTTAGAATTAGTACATAAACTCTGATGATGACAAAGTTCTTGTCGAAACCGGTTGGAAAAAGTGTACCAGTAAAAAGTGGTTAAAAAAAGTTGTTTTATTTTATAAACTTTATAGAATGTGCCACAAAGTATCTGCGAAAAAAATGAGAAAAAATTCTAAATTTTGATAAAAAAATGCTTATTTTATGAATGTATGTCCACACACTCATATTATAGTAAATCGGTATGTTGTTTAAATGGCAAAACATAGAAATTATACGATGAAATAAAAATCAGCCTTTTGCAGAGTCTTATTCTAAAAGGGTTAAGTGTTTTCTGCGCTTGAATAATTTATGAACTGTAACTCATTATTAATTGTACCCTATAAGTGCTATTTCAATTTCGATTCAATGAGGTGATGCTGTAATCAAACGTGATTTAAGGAGTGATTATATTGAAATAATAGTTTATTAATGGTGATAATATTATATCGCATTCTTACTGCATTTGCCATCACGAAAACATCCATATAAACCTAGAAAGGATATATTTTTTTAATAATCTATACGTGCATTGCCATAATTTTGCTACCACGTTTTGAACCTAAAACTTAAATGAAAATAGCTAGAAATATAAGGTATGCTTGATAGTAAAATATAAAGCGAATCGAATGGGAAACACAATGGAATAATTAATTAAACTTGCGCAAGTAATATAAATATATAATAAATCAATTTGGAATACCGGTAATAACAATTTCAAATATTGTAAAACATGAATGAAATACTAAGTGGAAAAATTCAAAATGACACTGTTTTGAGTATAATTTTGAGTAATCCAATATTTAGTGAGAATACTGATAAAACTAGATTCATCTTAAGAAAAATTTAAAAAAAAGATTTGACATACCTAAGGACGTACTTCATTGATTCAGAAATATTGAATCATAAAAATGATTTTTTTAAATAAATATAAAAAAGGAATTATGTATATTTTTTACTGTTTACAAAATTACTTCCATTTCACACTATTTCTGTGAGCTTAAGCGCCTTATATTAGAAATAGGTATCAAATTGTGTAATGATTAAAAAAATAACGATAAAATGATTGACATAACTAATTATGTTATTTATTGATTCGGACTTAACATTGTGGAATGACATAACAATGGCATTTTAATTTTCACCTGTAGATGAAAACATCTATAGGTTTTCGAAACTAGTCGTGTATAATAAAAATAAAACTCATTATGCGGTTTATAACAAGTGTTTAATTAAAAAAAAAACTAATTATGCACTTCGTTTATTCAAAAATATTGAATCATAATAAGGATTTATAAAATGATTGACATAGTTAAAAAATGTGCTTCGTTAATTCAGAAATATTGAAAAAAAAAGGTATTAGGTAATATTTATTTTGACCCTCTAGGAATCTAAACTTTTAGCACGGTATCCAAACGCGTTGACCACTAATTACAGAGGCGGACAAAAAGTAAAACGAGTAAAAGTTTAATTAAATATGAACATAAAATTAAAAATAAACTCAATATTATTAATATTTAAAGCATTTACTTTGTGGTTAGTCATTTTTACTTTTTAATTTAAATTAAAATTTTATTTATTTATTTTATTTATTTTTTACAAAAATGTTAATAATATTAGTATATAACCACTCACCGAGATTTTTATATCTACCGGTTTCGAGACGTACCCGTCTCTTCGTCAGGATAATCCTGTAATTGTCTGTATTAACATTTTTGTAAAAAAATAAATAAGTACAAATAAGCGTTTAATCAAGATGCTTAGCAAATAATAAATTTTTAATATCAGTCGTCATAAAATGTGATACAGTCTTAATAAATGCACATAATATGAATGGTATAAAATGTTTTCCCTCGCTCTCCGATGGCCGAAGAAAGAAATTACAGGAATGTCTGTAATAACTTACAATGGCAGTATAAAAACGCATTGATGTATCGACGGAAGATTGCCGGGGCACTTAGGTTGGCCAGGCCGATGCCCAGACGCGGTAATACTAAACCAACATGCAATTTAGAATGCTCAAACATGAGATTAAGGTATAAATCAGTGCTGTCTGGATCGGTAACTATTGTGGCCGATCGAATTACGAAAGTTACTATGGTTTTACATGCGTTTATTGGAGTCGCGTCCTAGTCTATCCGTCACAACGCGCCACCAAGAGGACCGACCCTCGGTACATAACGTTATCCCAAGTTGGGATCATAATGATATTCCAATATCGTCATCGTATAATACAATCGATGGTGTTCCGTTTATGGGCGATTTCGTCTGGTAAATATTATATTATCTAAAGCACTAATACATAAGAAGATGAACAAACACAGATTTAAATATTTAATATTGAAGTATGCATCCTTCGGTAATGTCTCAAGGTGGAGACTGACCGGAGCATTTCGTCGTAACATAACGTCGTAACATTGCTCGCGGCGCGCATCAGCGAGCATACGAAACTATGGATGGAATAGCTCGCTGTACTGACTGTCTGAATGCTCGCATAGTAACATATTACGGTACGACGAAATGCTCCGGTCAGTCTTTACCCTTAGATCGCATGTCAAAAACAATTTAATTTCCATATACTTTTTTTACAACATTTTGCCAAATACTTGTTCACAAATCTGGGTTAACTTCACTTAGGAGCTATATTTTACTTTTTTGACATCTCAACATAGATGAAGAAGAATCTGGAAGTCTGAGCATTTACAGGGCTTACAACCTGTCATAGGCTGGTTTAATGATCACTTTACATACGTGCAACATTAGCCAATTCTACCCATTATTGACAACCACAGTATAAATCCTTGTTTTATTGATCAATCTCGTTGCACGGTACATATGAGTTCTTAACAGTCAATCAATATATATAGGAGTTCCAAAAAAATCAGTAGTGTGGTTGTCAATCACGGGTTGAATTGGTGAATGTTGCACGCGTGTAAAGCGATCACTTAACCAGCCTATGATATGTAGAAATGTAAATGGCTTCCATATACTTCTTCATCTTGTTGAGATGTAATTAAAAAAATAAAGTTGTACATGTCAGACCTCGGTTATTAATGCATGTTTGTTCTGCAACCTCTAGTGCATGTCAGTGATAAACATTTTGTGTAGTTTTAAGTGTGGAAATAGTGCTATGGTAGTGACAGGTAGTATCGTGTGAATGCTGTGGGAGTGATTGTCCTGACGAAGAGACGGGTACGTCTCGAAATCGGTAGACATACAAATTTAGGTGAGTGGTTATATACTTAGTAAAAATGACTAACCACAAAGTAAATGCTTTTTATATTAATAATTTTGAGAATATAAAAAATATATAAACCTTTTTAAAAATATATAAAAAATATATTTTGGATATTGCAATGTTTTTAACCATTTTTTAAATATGTATTTCATTTTACTCTGAGGTGACACTGATATTAATAATATTGAGGATAAATAAAAAAATAGTATTGTAAAATGTACCCTCGACACGGAAAAACACAGTGAGGGCACATTATTGTATTTGTAATCGTGTGTGTGATGAAATTAAACTTTTTTAGGGTTCATAAAATAATTACATCAAAATTTATATAAAGTGCGGGTCATCCACGAGAACTCCCACAGTCATCTAGTCCGAACAAAATCCCTGGAACGCAATACGCAAAGCCTTCGCCTTGAATTCCTGTGGCATTTTTTAAACCCGTCTCTCATAGAGATGTTCAAAGATCTCCGAGGATCGATCGATCATTTGCTTCACTTTTTAAACACAGTACTACACAATTTATGAGACGGGTCATTATGGTTAAATAAACTACATATATTTCTACATTATCGAGTATCGTTCCGTTTATTTCTTCCATTGTCCGTTATAAAAAGGATATATTTAAAAAATATATATAACCTTATTCAATTTGATAGTTTTTATTTACGTTACTTAAAATACAAGGACACATTTTAAAACACTTATTTTTAAAACAACATGAAAGAAAATTGTTTATAACATTTATGTTTAGTACTGTCATTTCTTTGTGGAACTGCATTATATGAAAAAAAGCAGTTCCAGTCACTAGTCAAATAAAATAAACATATGTGGTAAAAAACATATTAGTTATTTTATTATATATTTTTTTATGACACATTGCTCACTCCTTTCAACAACGTCATATTTCAAAAATCGTCAATTTTCAGTTATGCATGTTATGCATGTTTTCGGAATGCCCAGAAAATGTACTATATCCCAGCAAAACAGGCATATTTTTAACTTAATATTTACGCGCTACAGGACAGAAAATGTTGTTTTGATATTTATAAGAAAAGGAATTGTTTTATTATTATTTTTTAAATATACTAAATATTTTTCAAATGGAGGAAAAACCTTCGGGTTTTACCTAAATAGATCTGTTGCACAGTAAAAAGTTCAATGAGTGGCTTGATATTTATTTTTAATACATTTTATTTTATTCTTTAACTTTATAAAACGATCTCCTGAAAAATCCAGTTTTTTTGATAATCAAACACGACATGGCTGAATAATACGTTATACTTCAGATCTACTGACTATCCACCCAATTTATGAATAGCTCTTTTATATGAAGTATCTTTTTTACTGACAATACGGATAATGGAAGCAGTTTGTAGAACATTAAACGTGCGCAAATGTGCATAGGACACTGAATCGAATCGATGAAATGTTAATTTAATAATTTATTATTATGAAGGCACAGCGAATACTTGCGTTTTTAATTAAAGTTTTACTAGGTAAATACCACTATTTCTTAAAACCTATTGTGACACGTGTTTCGATGCATTCCGTATCATTTCCAAACACCGTATATAATGTGACATGTGTTTCGATGCATTCCGCATCATTTTCAAACACCGTATATAATGTGACATGTGTTCCGTCGTGGAATGCATCGAAAAACGTGTCACAATAAATTTTAAGGAATGGAGATATTTACCAAGTAAGACTAAAATTAAAAATGGATAGGTATTACCTCAAAGTGGCTGCCGAATCAATTAATGAAATTTTTTAATCATATTTTTAATCTCATATTTATTTTAAGCTCTTCTCCATAGGAATCGAACCTGAGGCCCGTATATGTGCCAAAACTACACCATGGGCGCCGAAAAAAATACAAACTGTCAATCCAAAACAGATTTAATTAAAACGAACATTAGTTTTATGAGAATCTACCAGGATCACATACTGAAAACATGATACATTATTCATCAATAACAATTAAGTAACTTCGCAAAATGCAGATGATAGATTGGTACACATCCATATATAAGGACTTGTGCAACTACCGTATATAAATGATCCCGCAAATAAATGATTCGGCGCGCGCAGTATATTCAAATAAAATATTACACTATAATGCAAGTATTGCGCAAAGCATTGTGTTCTCACGATCACGTTTAGTATCACTCGCTAAGTAGGTAGCATTATTTCGCTAAACTGTCATCCATTGTTACACTTTAAAACAAGTGAATAATCGTGCTGCCCACATGTTAACATGCAGATTCATGCCTGCGAACACTAACTGGCACTAGAGGATAAGGTAGTTGTAATAAGTAGTGCTAGTAGTTCAGGGAGGAGTACATTATGAGGTCAGGTAGGACTTGAAATCTTGGTAAAAAATATATAATGTACTCTGCAAGTAAACAAATTAAACTATGATCCATGCCTGCGAACACTAAGTGGCACAAGAGGATAAGGTAGTAGTAATAAGTAGTGCTAGTAGTTCAGGGAGGAGTACATTATGAGATGAGGTAGGACTTGAAATCTTAGTAAAAAATATATAATGTACTCTGCAAGTAAACAAACTGAACTAAGATCCATGCCTGCGAACGTTTAGTGGCACAAGAAGATAAGATAGTAGTAATAATAGTGCTAGTAGTTCAGGAAGGAGTTGGTTATGAGGTCGGTCTTGACATCTTAGTAAAAATATATAATGTACTCTGCAAGTAAACAAATTGAACTAAGATCCATGCCTGCGAACACTAAGTGGCACAAGAGGATAAGGTAGTTATAATAAGTAGTGCTAGTAGCTGAGGGAGGAGCACATTATGAGGTCAGGTAGGACTTGAAATCTTAGTAAAAATATATAATGTACTCTGCAAGTAAACAAATTGAACTAAGATCCATGCCTGCAAACACTAAGTGGCCCAAGAGGATAAGGTAGTAATAATCAGTGGTCGTAGTTCGGGAAGGAGTATATTATGAGGTGAGGTAGTTGGCATCTTAGTAAAAATATATAATGTACTCTGCAAGTAAACAAATCGAACTAAGATCCATGCCTGCGAACGTTTAGTGGCACAAGAAGATAAGATAGTAGTAATAATAGTGCTAGTAGTTCAGGAAGGAGTTGGTTATGAGGTCGGTCTTGACATCTTAGTAAAAATACAAGTAAACAAATTGAATTTTGGTTTAGCCTTTTTAGTTGATTAAAAAAGCTGTCTGACTACGAAGTGTAGTGGTTAGTTGGCGTGTTTGGGTACCGTGCTGAAGGTTCAAAAATGTATCAATTCTTATCTGCACCTAATGGTGCATAATGCACTGCAATGTATTAACGGAGTGTTATTTTGAGCATTGAAGTAAGGGCAAGTCTAGAATAATATCAAATAAATATTTAAAAATATGTAATATTTATTTGAACCCCTTGGAAATCGAACCCAGGACCACCAGCAATGTATCTAAGCACGCTAACTACTACACTACGAAGGCAAAAACAAACAAACAAAACAGTTTACATGATTTTTTTAAATATATTTTTTCTTTATCAGGCACTGGATTATTCACCCTACAGATGAAATAACAAAATTATGTGTAGGTGTCTCAACGTGAGACTAAGAATATGTTGTTTGCGTTTTTTGTTGATGTTTTTTTTTATATGAAATAAAATGAAAGTTATGCATCCTAGGGTTTATGAGCTGGCATTAGGCTGGCTTAAGTGATCACTTTATACACTTGTGTAACGTTCACAATTCTGCCAATTATTGAATGTGCATATTGCATTAATTTTTGAAACATTCTTATATGCCAGAAAAAAACCATGTTTATCTCAAGTTAAGATAGCTTTTATAACGTTCACATCGTTTTAATCGATTTAGTCATTAAATTTTTCAATTAACTAAATCGATTTAATGAGAACCCAGAGAAACGTGACAAAAGCAAAGCTCGCAACTATTAAGTATCATAGTATGTAGTTTGCTTTTATAGAGACGTCCTATGTATTTACATATAATTAATGGCGGCATTCAACCGTCCCTTGGCATGAAATGTGAGATGGACAAATGAAAATGAAGTTGTACAAGTTTTCACATTCCTCCTCAGTCATCTGTTATGTTCTGCTTTCTTGTCACTCTATAATGAGATGTTCCCCACATATGCGGGGCAGGTGAAATGCTCAGAACGATAATACTATTGACTCTAGACGTTTTATATTTAGATACGAGATGGTGTGGACCAAAAGTGATGATAAAAAGATCAATGAAATTTCAGGGGATGAGCTGCAGTGGAAAATAGTAAGCAAACGCATTGTCAAATAATGTTATAAACGAAAAAACTATTAGGAGGATAAAACAACTGAAAATATAATTTAAGAAAAGTGTTTAAAGTAAAAACCAACATGAAAATAAATTAATTTACATTAATAAGATGTCATTTTAATACTAAAATAATGTCGTTAATACGTTATCAGGGGAGAAAACCCCATGATTAAAAATATGTAATAAATTAATTTACGTTATGAAGTAACATTTTTATTTACTGTTTCGGCATTTCCTTTGTGACAACATATGTTAAAATGATTCAAGAAACACTTGTTTTCAGTTATTATTCAGACCTGACGATGGAAGTTTAGCTTTCGAAACTAGTCATTAATAAACTCAAGTGGTATAAAAACAAGTGTTTCCTTAATCATTTTTAATGTGTCATTTTAATATTAAAATTGAGTCATAAATATGTGATTAAAGGAGAAAACCCTTTGATTACTACATGTTAATAAATTAATTTAATTTTAAAAAGTATCACTTTGATTTTCAAAATTAGTCGTAACTATGTTATCAAGGAAGAAAAACTTGTAAAAAACAGTTTTGGAGGTATTTCTTATATGTAAAATTGAATTAAAAATTAAATTATTGATTGACTTAGCAGAAAATATACAACAGCGAGCAAAATGACTGAAAAAAAGCAATATCATTAAATCGGTAAAAATATATGAAGAAAATACATATTTTCTATCAATTTATCGATAGTTATGAAGAAATCAAAAAGTAAATTTAATGGCATTCTGTTTTGATATACGAGTATATCAACAAGCATCTAATATGACGGTAAATATGGAACAAATAATTTTAAAAATGCCTTCCTTAATTATTGCACATTTCCATATCCTAAAGATTTTTTCTAGTGATATCTCATCCTTTCATTAATTGATTCGGCAGTCACTTGTGGAAAATTTTATCCATTTTAAATTTATGTTTTACTAAGTAAATACCACTATTCCTAAAATCTACTGTGAAACGTGTTTTGATGCATTCCGCATCATTTTCAAACATCGTGTGTATATCTCATTCTCCCAGTGACTATATTAAACAATATAAGACTGACACGCGTTTTACGAAATTTCTTAAAACATAAAACGGTAATAAAAAAGACAACATGTCCGATCAAACCTAGAAAAGGCAGAATTCAAGCCAGATTAGTTCGCGTGCGTGGAGTCGAGTCACTCAGCGCCGGTGTACTTAGCGCGGGGGACGCATGTCAAGTGTCATGTTCCCCTGGCACAGATCATGTCTCATCACATGTTCCTAAAGCGGCCGCAGTGCATTCAATGCGTTGAATTATGCAACTAAATAAAAATCCGGATGTATTGCCATGCAAAAATGATATGTAAAGCATTTCAGGTCTTTTTTAAGGATGTTGTTCGGTTTTATGATTCTGGCATTTCGGGCGAATTTGCAGCAGCCATGCTTGTATAGTTAAAGGTTTACTTTATTAATAATGTAACTATGAGTACGTTCGTGAATAATTTTATTTGGTGCATTCTTCGTCTTCAAAAAACGTGCCAGAAAAGACGTGCCTTGGAAAGAATGTGCCAGCAAATGGCGAGCTAAACGAATAAGTTCTAAGCGAGGACTACTAAGCAAAACCTTCCACATTCCCTTGCACAAATGTCTGTCATTTTTGTACGCAATGTTCAATTATCGCGGTTTTATATACAAAAACTAATGCGTTTCAAACGACAAAACAGTGTAGTAGTATTTAGATAAACTTATCGGGAATGCACACACCTTACACACAACCGTAACGGTATAAACCAATTGGAAGTCGACACTTCATATAAGCGACTGGATAAGTATTAGTAAATCCCCGAGTAAAATATCGCATTTTTCGATTCCTCGGTGAATTACTGAACCGCGCTATTTAAACAGCGTTATAGCGAAACAGAGTAAATAGGGATGGCGATAAGCGAGGTATTACTGTAACTACTGGACCAAACTATTAACAGGATCGCAGAATACTGCCACTAGTTCCGTTCAGTTAGTACCTAGGTATCCCGGTATATATATGATTCCTAAAGTTGTTATTGAATATGAACTTATGGATATGTACATACTATATCTGAGTTAAGTGATTTATGAGAGAGGATCGGTGAGCTGAAGATCATTGTCATTATGCCAAATGTTTGTCGGATGTTAAGGGATACCAAATCTCATGTACCCAATCTAATATTGACAAGATGAAATGATATAACCATATAAAATGACATAATTAATTAAATAAGATCAACACGTGATATTATCTGTAAATTTGTGTGTATACGTATGAATAATACAATAAACTAATTGAAATAAATAAGAAGTTTCTCAAACCTCACCAAAAAATAAACAGTGAAATTAAGTGAACTAATAATTTAAAATTTATATCACATATCCATATTATATAAAACATGCTGAAAGAAGAAGTCATTTAAAAAATAACATTTTCAGTATTTTTGTGGGTGTAAATAAAGCTTTTACAACTTATTTAAGAATAATAACAGCATAATTTTATTTAAGTTTTTGTAATGTTGAATTGTCAGAAAAATCGAAATAAACTCGGAATTTTTTTTATATTAAAATATATAATTAAAGTGTTAATATTTCTCGATAAAACTCTATTATTAGATAATAATAGATATTTGAAGTTTTGTACTAATAAAAATACTTTCACCATTTTATTTCCACGATTTCAATAATTGACAACGGAATGCTTCCGCCTCAGAAGCCATCTTAATTCAATTAAAAATTTGTAATTTGTATACACTTTAAAAATAAAAAGCTTTCTTGATCTCTCAACATTGTACGGTGAGACTTCTGTATTCGTCATTAAAATGTCCACCATAAGCCGACGAATATTGAGTTTGATGAGTTTAGAAAAAATAAGCAAGAAGTGACTGCAATTTTAACTCGTTCCCATCCCCATACGACAAAAAAAAGAGAGTAGATTACAGCACACGTAGTAGGAGAAAAGTAACTATTATTTAACGATTATAGTCACGATTATAACACAAGGTAACTCCAAATTGATATGGTTTACTGATGATTCAGTAGCAATAGATTATTGTTTGTGTTTTTATTTTCCTTATAAAGGCTACACAGTTATAGACGAGGAAAAGTGACGAATATAGAACATTTTTAGGATATCAAAATAATGTAAAATAAAAAAAAAACAACTGTTTATTTTTTCCACCTATATTATATGGAAAAAAATATATGAGGAAATGTATATATGGTACAATTTATGTGAAAAAAACGACAATATTGTTATTTTATTATATAAAATGCAGCTCCACCGAAAAAAAAACAGTGAAAAACTTAAATGAATATTGAATATGACGAATAACGAAATTCCACCATATTACAAAATCAAAAGTAATAATCAATGGAATTTTAAGGTTTACCATTTAATTTGTTAGTACTACCAAAATTCATTTATATTTTCAATATCAAATCATCGCCTTGCAAATCTTTTCGTTTTACGCGGCGAATGAAGCGGTAAAAGCAATCATAGGATCTGAATTGTACCAGTCAAGTGGGTACAAGAAATACGTGTACGAGGAGTTTAATTCAAAATCAATTAAACGACGGAAATCAAATGTCAAGTTTATCGGCATTGACAGCTACTTACCGAGTACTGTGTACTTTTCCTGACCGCAAGAGAAGCTGTCGAAAGTTGAGCAAATAGAGCTGTTGCGACGGACGTACTAAGGGGTGCAAGTGTCGAAACAGAAAAATTAAATATACTCATAAATTATATTCCACCTACCTATGTGACAACGAATTACAAATATTAATGACAGTAAATAACATTTTAATAACCTCCCTACGGGTATCAAAGAAAACATTAAAATACTTCATAAAAAAAAAAATTAAAGTACCATAAATAAAGAAGTTTACTATAACTACGACTACCAAGAGTGTCTGACTGAAAGGATAAATCTCTAAAAAAGTGTATAAAAAATTACTTTTTCAAAGAAGCATTTGGATTCTTAATGAGCGAAACAATTATTTTAGTACATATATAATCCAAATTTTAAATAAACACTTATATTTTGTCTCTATAAGGTATAATTTATTATATATTTCTTAATTCAGTGGTGCATCGGGCGAATGATACAAAACTGACAATATAGATGCTAGGATGACAGAATAGTGATAAGAGTAAACGTTCATAAAATAAAACCTACACACTGCATGACTTTTTTTCAAATTTGTATTTTAGCACTTAACCCTTATGTTACACCATCCAATATAGCTTTCATAATGAAAGCTCGCATGCATGCGTACAATAATATTAAATAGATCTTGCAAATAAATTTGCAATTCAATTAATTAAATAAACAGTCCGAGCAAGTTGAGTATGCAAATTATATAATATTCGATTTATTATAAATGCATTTATTCCAGATAAAATATCGATTAGACGTTAACATTGATTACATGTCATAAACAAAGTATGAACATGGTTTATTAGTCAAATAAACTTTTACAATGCAAAAGGAAACTAGTTATTTATTTGTTCTTTAAATTAATACGCAATTTAACGCTAAGGGTAAAAATTCTATTTTTTTACATGAAATGTTGAAAGGTTTAAAGTGTTAAAAGGCTCACATCGATGTAGTAGTACTATTCCCAAAGGAAATGTGATTTTCTTAGTGGTACAAAGCAGTAAAGATTTTTTAAGTACATTCCTGTATTCACAGTATTTTGATTTTTTTTTCAAAATCTTTGTTCTCTTTTATTTCTTTTGAGTTATTTCTGTTATTTCTTTATCAAAGTTTAATCCTGATCACTCCAATGTCGAGTGTGACTTTATTGCGACATGTTCAAAAGTTTGACTTTATTACATGGCATTTATAACGACAACGTCGAATCTGGCTCACCAACGACTAACGATACTCGAAAAATAATATAAATAAAAAAATAATAATACACCCATACAATGATCCAATACAATGCTAAATATTGTATTATCTGATGTCACACTATATATTTATATTGTGATAGTTAATTAAGTGATTACTGATAAATATATAAATTAATTAAGATATCAAGAAGTGCTAGGAATTAAAAGATAAATCTTTTGATTCACTGGCATTTAAAATGATGATTTAAATACAAAAAATAAAATAATTGTATAAGACTCCTTTTTTGTTTATCAATGTAGCTTCGAGAACTGCACATACTTCTAAAGTGGTCTTATTCAGTTGTTTTTATTTTAATATTCAAATAATATATATCTCAGCATACAAAGATGAAGAACTGCACTTTATGTATCGTGAGATATCAATTAAAAATGATGAATTAATTTTATTGGCATGGATAACAATTTTAATTCTACCAGATTGTATTTTAATTTAATATAGTTGATTCAATTTCATTATTGATTCGGCAGTCACTCTTTGGTAATGTCTATCCATTTTCAATAATAATTTTATTTGGTAAGTACCACTATTTAATAAAATCTATTGTTACACGTGTTTCGATGCATTCCGCATCATTTTCGAACACTAAAAAATATGGAATGCATCAAAATAGGTGTTCCAATAGATTTGAAGAAACAGTGGTACCAAATAAAATTTTTTTTAAAATAAAAAAATAATTAACATATTCGCTCACTCCTTTCAAGAACGTCATAAATCAAAAATCGTCAATTTTCAGTTGAGCATATTTTCGGAATGCCCAGAAAATGTACTATATCCCAGCAAAAGAGGCATATTTTTAACCTAATATTTACCCGCAACAGGGCAGTAAGTGTTGTTTTTGCATTTTGAAGAAAAGGTAATTGTTTAATTATTTTTTTAAATTTACTAAATATTTTTCAAATGAAGAAAAAACCTTCAGGTTCTACCTAAAAAGATCTGTTGCACAGTAAAAAGTTCAATAAGTGGCTTGATATTTATTTTTATTACATTGTGTTATATTTTTAAACTTTAAAAACGTTCTCCTGAAAAATCAAGTTTTTTGATTTATGACGTTCTTGAAAGGAGTGAGCGATATAGAAATGTCCAAGCGGCTCAGCGAAATACGTTCGATATACAACAAATTCTTACCTTATGCTTGACGAAGTCCAGGTTCCTGACTTGCAGCATCCTGCTGGCCACCTTCAGCTCCGACTGCAGCACTTCCAGGGTCTTGATTTCCAGGAAGCCGGAAGCAGCGAGGGCGAGGCAGGTCTTCTGTACCTGCTCGATGCACGGGCTGAAGCTGCAGAATCTCCCACCTGGAAAACAATGCACATAATTGGTAAAACGAGAAAAAGGAAAATGTAATAATAAAAAATATACATAAAGTAATAAGAATAATATAATAAACAAGTAAAAAAACAATATTGATTATGGGGATGGAAATATTGATAATGATATAGAAAGGAGAGTGAATGCTGAAAATAGAGTGAATGGTGCATTAAATTCAGTATATAGTAATAGCTAATAAAACCCTATCAGCAAAAGCTAAACTGGCAGTACACAATGAAGTCCTAGATCCAAACCAAATGTTTGGAAGTTGGCAAAATAAGGATGAAATTGGAGTCTAGTTGAAATACGTTTTCACAGATGAATGTGCGGCAAAACGTTTTATGATATATGTTCGAATGGTGATATGAGGAAATAATAGTATTATATAATCACACACCGAGATTATTTGTCTATCGGTTTCGAGACGCACCCGTCTCTTCGTCAGGATAACTACTACAACGGCATGAAAACAATAAACAATTGTAAATTATAATATACTAATATTACAAACACTTTTGTGAAAAAAAGTCTTATGTGGCGCATAATAGACCAGAATGGCAAAGGAGGTGTCATTTGTTGCTGCAAACCAATCCACAAGATTGAGACCAGAGAAGAGATACTGTTTACATTTAAAATATGATAGTGAATTAAAAAAATAATTATATTTAAAATGTGGTATAATATCACACGTACCAATTATCTAAATTGGAATAATTCTTCACTAAGATATGCGGGAAATAATATAAAAAAATAAGTAAATAATAAAAGCAATCATAAACAGGCAATTTCCAAGTTATGTTGATCGCAAGCTTAAGGTACACATTATCTGATTGTATGGTATAACCTTTTGACCGCGGTTGAATATTTCAATTCAGCCAATATAATGCTACATCCACTGTTCGGTTTAAATGTTTGTGGTAAAACTGACAAGATCGATCCGATCCATACAATTATTACTGCAAATGGGTACAAGGACAGAGATAAGAACTGTTTATAATAACAATAATTACATAGAGGCATGATTACACTTTATGTATAATTTGTATAAATAAAAAAAAAAAGAAAGAGCGATGCTTATTTCGCTTTAAACTTAATTGGGAACTTTGTATAAACTAGGAATTTTCAAGGTAAAGAGCGAATTAAATATTTGAGATAGATAATGAGGAATGGTCGAGATTTCAATATTATATATACATATATTTATATATGTTAATTTTTTATTGATTTTTAAAAAAATTTCTTCTACATATATTTTATAACTACATATTTTAGTATAAAATATTTGTGTATATAGCAAGAACACAAACAATTATAAAAAAAAAACTTTGGTTGAAAAAACATATTACTGTATTGAATACGTATTTTTTTCTCTATGGGCTTACTTGAATCCCCTTCACATATGGGTACAATTTAAAAGATTTAAAAGTATGGCTGATTGTGGCGCCATCAGTTGAGAAATTAGCGAAGTCTATTTATGAAACTTATAGGTGAAAGTGATCCAAGACCATAACATATATACAAGTTCCAAAAATTAATGCAATATGTATGTTCAACAATGGGCAGGATGGTGAACGTTACACAAGTGTATAAAGTGATCACATAAGCCAGCCAAATGCCAGGTCGTAACCCCTGGGATGCTCAGACCTTCTTTAATATAAAACGATAGATGTCTCGTCTCAAGTGGAGACACCTACAGTAAATACAATAATCCAATTACATTACATGAAGTGTAATTAAAAGGCAAAAGTGTTAAAAGCCACCCGACGAAGAAGTGAGGTAACTGCGATATTACGTAATAATTATCAATAATTGTACGATATAATAGTACCTGCGAAAGCGTTCACGAGTATCAACATATATCACGAATTACGAACGTAACTACGGATTAAATAAAGATTAACTACATTCTGATACAAATGCAGCTAAATTGGATGCAAATATCCCACTTCCAGGTTTAATTATGGTTCAATAATGCTCACACACTGAGTATATACTCGACTCGAAGCGCATATTACCGCTTTATTATTAAGATGCAAGTCAGGTTAAAATGGTATCTTTATGTACAATACATTCATGTACAATAAAAACAAACATATATTTTTATTATATAACGTTTTATTTTTATAAAAAAAAACAAAAAAGAATTAATTTTAAACAGCAACAATACATTCACG
This sequence comes from Brachycentrus maculatus, assembly GCF_059751285.1. Lineage (NCBI taxonomy): Eukaryota > Metazoa > Arthropoda > Insecta > Trichoptera > Brachycentridae > Brachycentrus > Brachycentrus maculatus. Next base: position 4,817,483 of record NW_028280809.1, on the reverse strand, counting down.
TACATTAAAAATAAACATGGAATATTTTCACTAAAAGACGTTTTATTTTTATTTTTAAAAACAAACAAATATTAATGAATTTTAAACAGAACCAGAGAAATGCCCAGACTTCCATATTCTTCTTCATCTTTGATGAGATGTCAAAAGATAATAAGAAGCAGAGAAGCATAATATTTGACACGACCGAGTATTTAAAGACTTCCATATTCTTCTTCATCTTTGATGAGATGTCAAAAAATTATCAGAAGCAGAGAAGCATAATATTTGACAGGACCGAGTATTTAAAGACTTCCACATTCTTCTTCATCTTTGATGAGATGTCAAAAAATAATAAGAAGCAGAGAAACATAATATTTAACACGACCAAGTATTAAAATACTTGAAGGTGTTTAGGTCTGGGGGCGGAATAACCGATGGGTATGAGGAGATGAACGAATGAGGAAGAGGCATGGAATGTTTACAAAGACAGAGTAGTGTGGCATTCCATTCTCTCTGCTTACTCTTGCGGAGAAGTGGCGTAAAAATTGGTAAGTTAATTAGTCTTTTTTTCATTAACGGTAAATCTGGACCAAATGACGGTCTTATCAAACTGTGTATTTGACGTAACCTGGGAATGACATGAGTTTATAAAAGTGTTTATAAAGTTTATAAAAATATCTTCTTTTTATGATACCCTTATATACCAAAAGTCATACACTGCAACATTTTGAAACAATACAAATTCATAAAAATGAAAACAAAACCCATAAATAACAATATGACAATGACTAAAGCCTCCCTTCCTATTGTCTATATTCCCACTGATAACAATAAATAACCCCCTCTTCAACCTTCAACGTCCCAAGGACACAATTCTAAAATTTAGGCTTAATTTTACAAATAGGTTTAAAAATAATGCCGAATGCATCGAAACACGTGTCACAATAGATTGAAGAAAAATTGGTATTTACTCAGTAAAACTCAAATTTAAAATGTTGTTTAGTTTAATACAGTAATCTCTACATACATGTGGCATATGTACATAGGTACGTACGTTTGTGCGTAAGTTGTGTAAGCTCGTGTAGTTACCGTACACTTTACGTACACGGTATTAGCAAAGACAGCCGATATATTCATTATTCCGCGCGCCGCATGCGTAAATCCGTTTAATTGAACGAAATATTTCACAAGCTCGGTCGCTTTATCCGCCGCGCGTTTTCATCTTATTCAGTATGACAGTTTAATAAGGAGGATATAGTGTAATCGAGACTACTAAGTATAGATATTCGCGGATGATACACTACAGCCGACGTGCGTACTGTAATTTTGCTCTGTAAGCCGAATGGCATATGTACCTTCATTTCAGTACATACCTAAGTTACCTACTTGTACATTGATTTCCTGTTTTTCGCGAATCAACCTTAAAATTTTGATAATATTCAGAATCAGAAAACAGTTTATTTTTCGATTTACTTATGAATAAGACAAAACAGCACCCCTAATTTAAATATGTACCTAATTGTGTGAAAACTTTTATTTTAATTTTCAAATAAATGATCAATTCATTATACCCTGATGTAAACCTTAAATCTCTATGTCAAAGCTTAAAAAATGTAATTATTCCAAACATATTTTTATCTGTATTTTATTAATTAACATTGCTCCCTTAGAGATGAAATTAATGAAGAACAGTCCAGCTATAGAGATATATACACACACACACACACACATATATATATATATATATATATATATATATATATATATATATATATATATATATATATATATATATATATATATATATATATATATATATATATATATATATATATATATATATATACATATATATAAATATACATATGTTATTAATGTGTTTATTTTCCAATTTTCCAAATTAGATAAAAATAGTAAAAAAAACAAAAAAAAAGTCCACCGGCAACCCACATCAAGTGCCTCGTTGGATTTCTGTAAAAAATATGTAGATTCTTTGAATACGATTAACACAATTGTAAAAAAAAAATATTTATTTTTATCGAATAAAATAAATAACAACAAAACAAACCAAAATGATCCGGGACGCATCGAAACACGTGTCACCATAGATTTTAAGAAAATGTCGTATTTACTACGTAAAACTAAAATTAAAAATGGATAGATTTTACCATAAAGTGACTGCCGAGTCAATTGATGAAATTAATATTAAATAATTTGAAGTCCAAAGGAATGGAGAAAATATCATTTACCTTTTAGAAAGAAAATTTAATAAAAGAGTATAACGAATGAGATAAGAGAGTAATAGACATTAGATTGACATGTACGAATAGGTTGCTGACCCGTTGGTACTTAAGGCGCTCGTATGGCCACGATTTTAATATACTAATAGAAAAGGATAATTAAAATTATTATATAAAGATCGTGAATCTTCTTATACGTGCAGTTGCACAGTCACGATATGAAAAATATTGGCGAAAGCTTCCATACGTGATTTCATAAACTTTAAAATGGGTCACTAATTATATGTCCATGGGAAAGTTTAGATTCATCTGGGCAATAAGTGTTACATTACGATCGAACGTAATTTATCAAACATTGTAATAATCATAACCTTCGCATATGATATTACATCGCAGCCAAATAATGAATTATTGACCTCCTCAGTCTCGAACTAAGATAATTAAAAGTCAATTTTTTTTTATAAAAAAGTGAATTGAGAGAATGAAGTTAATTTATTCCTTGAGACAAAGCATCTTTCGATTGTATACGAAAGAAGATGGAAATCTGAGCATCTCAGGACTTGCATTTAGTTGGCTTAAGTCACATTATACACTCACGTAACGTTCACCATTTCGCCCTTTAATTGAAAAAAAAGTAAATAATACAAAATAGTTGGTAAATATACAATACATTTCAAATATAACGTTTATACCACTCTAATAAAGTAGATATTTGTGTTAAGAGAGGGAGTTCGATTTACATTTTTTTATAAACAAAGTAAATTTAAAAATAATCTTTGGTATGGAGTCAAGGTAGGGGTGAGTCTAATTTTTTTTTAATACAGTGAAACCTCTATCGATCGTTCCTTGAATAATCATTTTCCTGGATGTGTCGTTTATTTCTTATACCCCGAATTAATTTCAAACAAAAATAGATCGCATCGATCGTTACTACCCAACATTTTACCACATTCATCGTTTGAATTACGCTACATATTTGATATAATTTGTCTGTTTTTTTAACTTTTTTTTTACATTTTCTCAATTTTGTTATATTTGACGACAATATTTCAACGTGTGGGATACAGACTATCAAAAGCTTGTGCGATGGATACAGCAGAAGAGGTCTGAAGATCTTTGGGATCTGTTCAACTTTGCATTTTTTTAAAAAAAATAGTACATTTATTTAGATCTAAAACTTGTATTCTTCAAATTTCAACCTACCAATGGTTATGCAATTGGGAGGACGGTATCTTTACTCGATCGTATATCCTTGTGTATTGACTTCTTTATCCCGCATTCACTGTTTTCCCGCATTCATAGTTTATTTCACTAGGTCCCTTTAAAAACGATAGATAGAGGTTTCACTGTATATGCACCGTTGTTGGATTGCTTTCGTATGTTAGATCTTGGTATATCATACATAGGGTCATCCAGTGTCAACAACACGGTGAATAATTCACCGTGTTGAATAAATAATTTAAAAAATGCCGTTTGGAATTTTCAAAAAATTTTCCCATTCATCAAAGAATTTTCAAAAAAGGATAAAACCTGAATTACATTACTTGTATAAGTATATTTTAAATGACAGAAACTATTTAACGAAAGCTCAAAAAATATATAAGAAACAAGCTTAAAAAAATATATTTACTGATTTTTCCTGGTCCACCTCAAAAGAAATGAGAGTTAATATTAACATTTTCAGAACGCAAAACATTCACCGATTTTCAAGGTATGTATTTTTGCTAATGTTAAAGATCTTACTTTGCTAATTTTAACGATCGAAATGTGAGAATTTCATTTATACTTTGTTTTACAGAATAAACTTACATTCTCTAGTCCGCTGGATATTAGGATACCAGGTCTGAGGAGGTTAATAGGTAAGAAACGAGAATATTTGGAATACATCGTGATCGGAATTGTTTAATTACAAAAGATTTTGGTGAAATGCTACATTGATAAATAAAATTGAAGAATTATTGCCACCAGTAATTCAAGGCTATCGAGTAAAAACGCTTCCATTTAAACAAAACACATTTATCTTTTCTAAACCACTGGTTTTCATCAGCCACTTAGAATATGATTTATCGTTTTTTCACTAATTATACATATGGAATATTGTTCGCGTTAAAAGTAGCTTTATTCAATGAAATAACGTATGTAATAATTAAACTGTGAATATAACTCACAAAAACAAAAAAAAACACCTATGATTATATAAAATTGGCAGAATTTTTATTTCCTTGAAAGGCGTTTTGCAAATCAAACCACCATAAAATCACCTTAGAGTAAAATGAAATAAAGAATAAAAAAAATGGTTAAAAACATTGAAATATCCAAAACCGCTCGCAAACGAGTGAAGATTGACATATTTTTTTATATTCTCAATATTATTAATATTTAAAGCATTTACTTTGTGGTTAGTCATTAATACTTTTTTTACGAAAATGTTAGTAATATAAGTATGTTACTAACATTTTAACACCAAACCTATTAAAAATAAATCTTTCTTGAATTCATTTTGCAATTGGCGGGAATCAAACCCGCAACGCCAGTTTCGCAGTCGAGCGTCTACCCAACTACGCCACAGCGCCTGTCGTGTTATATGTTACATCGTGTTATATGTTTTTTTTTTCTTGTGTTAAATCAAGTTACTATAATACTTTGTTATATATGTATTTTGTTAACAAGATAACATATTTATTTGTTGAAACTTTTCATACAATGTAAGTCCAATATACCATAGCTAAATCATTAATGCAACATGTCTAGCACCTCACCACGAGTTCATTACTCATGTTGGTATCACGGGAAATCGCCTTAATTATAAGGTGTTTTCGCGTGTTACAGCATAGTTTACCTGATTCGCCGCACCAGAGACTCATCTAAACTAGCGAGGGTTAAATGTTGTAGTTCCAATCAAAGCGATTAACCGAGATGAAATGTGCGTGTGTGCGCGTGTTTGAGCGAATTTGCGAGCATGTGTGCGACTTTGTGCGCATATGTGCGCGCGCGTGTATGTGTGATTGTGTGAGTGCGTGTGTTGTTAATCACAGTATGATATAAATATATAATTTAATATAGATATATTGAGTTTCCATTTCAAGTACATAATAATAATAATAAATCCCTTACCGCACCCCAATGATGCATAGGGCACTGCTTCATATAAACGCAGTGTTATCTCGATCGATTACACATGAAGGAAAGGTGATCAGCCCTCCACTTCAGGTACCAGTCCAGTGTAATATTGAATAAATATTAGAGTGAAAAAATCACTTATATTTATTAAACCCCCCTGGGAATCGGACCCGGGACCTCCAGAACGGTAGGCGAGCATGCTGACCATTACACTACGGAGGCGGACATTTCAAGTACACTTGTGAAAATTGTATTGAAACTGTATAAAACTAATTATTTTATGCATACGTTAATGAATTATTTTATGCATATAAATTATGTGAACGAAGAAAATTTAAAATAGCAATATTCTATAAGTTTCAAAAACCATCAAAGATTGTTTCTCGAGGTTCAATTAACCTAGCCAAAATCTTAATTTATTTGAAATTTTAATGAATTTACAAATAAGTTGTATGTTGTGAATAAACCATAAATGTATATCCAATACACGGCTTTAATTTATTGTGTTTATTGAAATCTTCAAACAATACATAAAAAAAATAATGTTTGCATGCTGTGGTAGTGATTGTCCTGACGAAGAGACGGGTATGTCTCGAAACCGGTAAACATAAAAATCTCGGTGAGTAGTTATATACTAATATTACTAACATTTATGAAAAAAAAATATAAAAGTAAAATTAACTAACCATAAAGTAAATGCTTTAAATATTTGCCAAGTTTTACTCGGCCTTCCTCTGCTTCTTTTTCCAACTACATTCGCCTCATAATTTTTTAACTGTTCTATCCTCACTAATACGTTCCACATTTCCAAACCATCTCAGTTTTCAAAATAACTTGCTGAAATTATATTATTCTCAATATTATTAATATTTAAAGCATTTTTTTGTGGTAAGTCATTTTTACTTTTATATATTTTTTTCTAAATGTTAGAAATATCAGTATATAACTACTCACCGATATTTTTATGTCTACCGGTTTCGAGACGTACCCGTCTCTTCGTCAGAACAATCACTATTCTGACTCCTGACCTTACCATTGTCCTGGTTCTAACCACATTGCATGGAAATCAGGTATGAAGTTGGCAAAACAAGGATGAATACAGTCAAAATTCGATCTTTTAGACGAATATGCAGCAAAACGACGTGCGATAGCTGTTCAAATATCAAAATAAGGAAATAATGCACGGAGATAAGCATTATCTGTTAAATTAAGAAAGAAGTCATTCATCGTTCATTTTGTGTAACAACCACTTTAATTTTATTTACTTATTTTATTTTAAATTTATTATTAGATTAAAACCAATATTTTTAGCTTTTCCACTTTTTTATTTGACCAGCGACCGGGTTTCGTCGTTACCGACATCATCAGACTGGTCGCTGGTCAAATAAAAAAGTGGAAAAGCTAAAAATATTGGTTTTAATCTAATAATAAATTAAAAATGCAATTCCATCACGAAGTGTCAGTGGATAATATAAATCTATTATTTTATTTTATTTTTATTTATTTCAAAACACATTACATACATAAATCATATATACATACAATATTCCCCATGAGTAATTTCTATTTCTCATTTTGTTAACAAGACTGGAACACAAATAATAAAGTAACAAAAAGATTTTTTTTAAATAATCAAAACTAATACTAATACATGGCAAAATATAAAAACAATAAACATTAATGTAAACTTTTTATTTTTTAAGTGGTATTACACAAAGTGAACGATGAATGATAAGGAGAATGTTATATTACCATACTACAAAGTAAACAATGCTTTTAATATACAAAATATAATAAAGGAGTGTTGAGATGGTTTGGACATGAGGAACAAATGAGTGAAGGAAGAATAATAAAACAAATAAATAATTAATACGGTGAAAGTGGTTAGTAATAGAACCAGAGGAGGGCTGAGGAAAACTTGGCATGATCAAGTATTTCAAACACTAATAAGTATATGGAGAAATAATTATATTGTAGTACTGAAAACGTGACGACGATACGAATATAAATATAGTTTTCCACATACGAAAGGACAGATCATAATTTACAGCACATGGATGCACTATATCGTGTGATGAAGAGGAATTACTCTAAATGAAGAAGTTATACCGGTTGTTCGCGTGCCGATCGTAATAATTCTTTTCCTCACATTATCTTGCGTGGTCCATTACATATCGCTCACTCCTTTCAACAACGTCATATATCAAAAAACGCGATTTCAGGAGAATGTTTTTTTAAGTTTAAGAATATAATAAAATGTATTAAAAATAAATATCAAGCCACTTATTGAGCTTTTTACTGTGCAACAGATCTTTTTAGGTAAAAACTGTATGTTTTTTGCCCATTTGAAAAATATTTAGCATATTTAAAAAAATAATGAAACAATGCATTTTCTTCAAAATGCAAAAACAACACTTTCAGCCCTGTAGCGGGCAAATATTAAGTTAAAAATGTGCCACTTTTGCTGGGATATAGTACATTTTCTGAGCATTCCGAAACAAGCACAACTGAAAATTGACGATTTTTGATATATGACGTTGTTGAAAGGAGTGAGTGATATGTCCATTACACTGTGAAAAAATACTCATGTCTCTTCTTTTTCCTCATTTGGACTTGTAAAGTGAGCTGCATGAAATTAATGTTATGATAAGTTGATCGTTAATTTCATGAAGGCAAAGCGTTCAGTCTTACGCTCAGGGTAATATCAAACAAATATTAGAGTGACAAAACATGTACACTTATTTTCACTTCTCTAAGAATCGAACCCGGTATCTCCAGCAGGCTAGATAAAAGCGATAATCACTAGATTATATGGTGGACAATTTATAAATGTTAGAAACAAACAAACAAAATATATGTAAGTCTAAGCAGATATCGGCTGGTTTAAGTGACCACTTGAACCCTATATAACTAAACATTCGTCCATGCGACGACGCCCTTCTCCGAAAAAGTCAAGTGCACTTACTTCCCTACACACCGCACCCGCCATGCTTGGTTTACGGAATAGTGATTTATTGTTAAATGTCTCTTATATTCATTCGTAATAAACAAAACTTAAGTGTCATGTAACCAGTTACTAATTTTACTAAATATTTTTGATAATTTTCACATTTTAATTGCGTAGTCCTCCTGACGAATGTTTACTTAATACGAATCTACAAATATAGTTTAGTTATCAAGGGTAAAATATATTGTTAGATTTAGATACTTACCTAATTACTATGATCGAACATTAAAAAAAATACATGCATTACCCTACGATGATTTTTTTTTGAGTATTCATATGATAAAAATAAAAACAGTTAAAGCTAGTCTGCTAATTCTAGCATATGGATTATTGATACGTAAAAGTGGTCAGGTCAGGAGTCGGAATAATCGGATTGAATAATCCGATTGAATAACCGGATTGAATAATCGGATTGATCAATCGGATTGAATAATCAGATTGAATAAACGGAATAAGAGGCGCGGATTGTTAGCAAAGACACATTGGTGTGGTGTTCAATTCTCTCTGCCTACCCTTGCGGAGAAGTGGCGTGATGGTGAGTTAGTTATTATTACACACCGGAAATTCTATAGAATTACCATTTTGAATAGCCTTTGGAGTATAATCTCGGATACCCCGCAAGTCCATCTAATTGAATTATAACCATTGCGAGCCATTAATATTATTTGCATTAAACGGTATAATTAGGGGTTATCAATTTACACGGCATAAGAGGACACGGGTTACCAGGAACTGGGTGGACATTAAGATATATCGACGATTTAATCAACTTCATTTGCATAAAACAATTGCATTAAGTTGGCTACGCAGAATATTCGTAATTGAATGAACTATACTTTGGTAAGTCACAAAATTACAGCTCAACGAAGGCTTGGTAGCCAAAATACATATGGGTCGCCTACTTTCAAAATCCGCCAGATCCGATTTTAAAAGATTTCAAAATAAATACTCTATCGAAGTGCCAACTGTGGGTTAACATACTAAAAATATACTTGAAAACCCTGCTATAAAATACTTAAAAATGGCGTTGTATTTAAAATTCCGATATATTCATGAAACTTGCCTTCTGACCCATATCGGCCAATCAGAGAGCGGGGATGGGTCAAAAATTAAGATGACGTCATTATCGGTTGGTGTCTTGTGTTTTTTTTAAATACTGAAAAACTTTCCAAAAAATGGGAGAATACTCTATTTTATAATATTTTATCTAAAGATAGACAAATCTTTGAAACATAAATGTTACCCGGAGAATTTTTCATTTTTTGTAAAATCGAATTGAAATATCAGATAAAACCTTACTTGGATAAGTTTCAATCTTTGGCTTTGGATTTTATATTATTATTAATCCTAAAAATGTAAAATTCAATAAAATGTTAGCAATGTTTTGAAAATGCATGCATTTATTTAAAAAGAGAAACTAAATCCTTTAAAAAAATGTTTTTTGCATAAACTTTGTGACACATTTAAACTTCAACAATAAAAGTGGTTAAAAAAGAAGTTTTACTTTTATTTTCTAAAAGCTAAAACTTTAAATGAAATGACTATTGTTTTAGCCCTGAAGTCCTTTTTTAGCCCTATTATTACACTGATTAATATTAACTGAGCAAGATTATGCATTTATTACATTGATCAATCTCTATTTTTTGTATTCCTGACTAGTATACATATGGAAAAAATTAACACAATACGAAAAGGGATGGGTGATATTGTTTCGGGGTTAGGTACGTTTATTCTAAGTACCTATAGTTATTTCGCTAAAAATCGGTCGTAAAATGCTTTAAGGAATTCCACCAATATTGTTTTAATTTTTTATCTTACAACGAAAACGACGAAAATTCATAAATTATTATGAAAATAATATGCCTATGACAAAAATAAATAACTAGGCAGTTTCAGTAGTTTTAATGATTGATCAGGGAACAAGACATATTATGTAGGAACACAATAGTGTTATTAATTATTATATGCTTTCTGGCTATTTTGCAAAGATAAATTGCGAGAAAACTCGCGTTTCTACAATGAATAATCACTTATTCCCTTCGTCCATTAGTTATAAATAGCTCGGCAATTATATATATCGTTACATTACCGTACACGATGGCGGTATCACACAAGGGCAGAGACGATTTGTTACACTTTCTCTAGATAAGTTATTAACTGATGACTCGCTAACCTGCAAGTAATAAAAGGGTAATCTCGCAAGGCGACGTACAATAAGAACCGTATGATAATATTTTTTTTTACAATGTACAGGGTGGCACAAAATTAATCACCCTATCGGAAGATGCTGTAATTTTTGCAAATGGCGTCGTACTTCCACCATATTTGACACTTCGCTCTCTCCTTTCAAGAACATCATAAATAAAATAAAAACTTGAATTTTCAGGAGAACGTTTTTGAAGTTAAAAAATAAAATACAATGTATTAAAAATAAATATCAAGCCACTTATTGAACTTTTTACGGTGCAACATATCTTTTTAGGTAAAACCTGAAGGTTTTTTTTTTATCATTTGAAAAATATTTAGTATGATTAAAAAGAATCAACAATACATTTTCTTCAAAATGCAAAAACAACACTTTCTGCCCTGTAGCGGGTAAATATTAAGTTAAAAATATGCCGCTTTTGCTGGGATATAGTACATTTTCTGGGCATTCCGAAAACACGCACAACTGAAAATTGTCGATTTTTATTCGAGTGAGCGATTTGTGAACTGGATAGCTACAGTACACAGATTCAGGGTGGCGCAAAAATATTAATACAATTTTGTTTATGAACTTTTCAACTATATAAAAAAAAATATTTTGAGTAATGGAAATCATTATTTGGATCTATTTTGTTTTCAGTCAAGTGGAAAGATGATATCCATCAAGAGACTGCCGCCAGCGTTGATACATACTTGTGCCCGTTTCATCAATTTGTTTGTATACTCCATCTGTCTTTTTCACAAATTTCAAATGTCATTGACGTACGACGCCATTTGCAAAAATAATAACATCTTCCGATAGGGTGATTATTTTTGCGCCATCCTGTGTACCAAAATATTGTAAAGAATTGATTAGTATGTTACAGTGATGCCTCGCATAACGAATTTTCTGTTCGTTCATTGCGCGACTCATACAACGAATCTCGAATCTCGATTCACACTACGAACTGTATCGTACTTCATCGGGCACATCCAGGTAACATGGGAGAGGTTCACGAGTTTACTAAAACTCATCATCCAAACTCAGCTGAAGCCAACGGGATTAACGATCTCTACAATGACACCCTTGCCCATTATTTTCGGTAGGTGTTGAAGAAAAGGGAGAAACATACTACATTGGAAAGGTTTTTCAAGAAGCCTAGGTAGACTCTCCTAAATCAGAATATTATCACTTTTCACGAAATAATTTTTTTTGTTTGTTTTTTTTGCTGTTTGTAAATTTCTAATTTTGCTCAATTGCATTAGCAAATGAAAATACTTCTTGTAAATATAACTAATTTTCACAATAAAATATTTAAAAAATATGTTTTTATTTTTTTTTATTTTTAATGTCACACTTTCCACTTGTAACAGCGATATTTGAAATTATTGCCATTTTCACGAAATTTAATTTTTTTGTAATTGAATTTTTTATTTGTGAATTTGTAATTTAGCTCATCTGCAAAAGCAAATGTGAAATAATTTCGGGAAAAGTGGTAATTAGAAAAAAACATGCCATTTTCCCGTAATTATGTAACGTAAATTTTTAACGATTTATTTTATTAGTATAGTATTTTGAAGTACGGACTTATGGAATAAACTGGGCATCAGTCGTACATTGAAATAAGTAATAATTTTCAACCCATCGCTGTTAATTAATTATGTGAGCAACATAGTAACTGACAGTTAAGATTTCTTGTATGACGCATTTGTAAGATTCATCGGTGCATTGGAAATGGAAATACGCAACCATTCGTTAGGCATATTCATTCGGAAAATCAAAATAAACAATTAAAATTATTGTTATGACTCGAGTTTATGAAGCCACGATTAATACGAATAAAGGTGAAAATTATGATGTTCATTTTAGAAACATGGGTTGAAGAATATTAAATCATATTGTAGGATAAATGTTTAATTTACAACGGCTATTTTAATAAATATTAAAATTATATTAAACTTTGTTTGAAAATAAAATATGGGGTAGAAAGCAACCATTTAAAATATAAAATAAATATATATATATATATATATATATATATATATATATATATATATATATATATATATATATATATAATATATATATATATATATATATATATATATATATATATGTATATATATATATATATAAATAAATAAATATACATATATATATATATATATATATATATATATATATATATATATATATATATATATATATATATTGTGGAGTGGTGTGGCGTTCTATCCTCTCTGGCTACCCCTGCGGAGAGTAACGTGGTGGTAAGTAAGTATCTTTTATGCGATAAAATTTTTCCGTCGAAATTTCAACAGCTACTCAAATGGTTTATTGATATTTTAAAATAAAAAATTATACAAATTTGAGGTAAATTATAAAATAAGTGTATCGGATGGATGCGAAGCGGTGTTAACTTCTTAGATAATTATATGAGGGTAAGATAAACTGTGAAATATATTTGAAAGGATGTAGATAATGCGCACTCGAGGATGCATACCCGTGCTTTTTACAAGGTTGTGCATGTCGGAGAATCTACTATTCATGTGAACGAGTGGATGAGTCAAATTCCTGCATGATACAAAAGTAATAAAAAAAACTTTCAATAAGCATCGTAATATTCAATTATTTGTCCGTAACTTAGCTCTAAAAAATAAACTCGCGTAGTTCGATCAAGGAAGGAATTTCGATTTCTGAGAAGAGGCAACGAGGAATTTCTACACGTATTTGAAATGAATTGAAACCGAATTCTCGTTTCGTTATACGCATCACTTCCATTATACCGAACAGACTCCTGAAATACTTGCCCCGAATCTATACGAAGGTTGCTGGTCTTTTTGCTGATTGCTTTAAATGTTGCTGCTCTATACTGCCGTATAAGATGAGTATTTGTAAGGGATATCTATATTATTTATAGATTTGGCGTTTAATTTGTAGAACTCCATTTTAATTTATATTTTAAATGTTAAATCAAATGATTTTTTGAGTCTACTAAGTTGAAAAAACACATAAAAATCTTTTTTGTAATAATTGTTACGCCTAGTTATGGCATTTTCAAACGAATGTTTAAAATTCGTTTAGACAAAATAGATTTTTATGTGTTTTTTCAACAGTTTTTAATTTTTAATTTTATTTATTTTGTACTGGTCAGCAAGCCAGTCAACCCTACTGATAATAAGAGCCACCGCTACGCCGTACCGTTTTGTGTAGCCTTTGTTGATTAATAAATACCTATTCAACACGACCGTCTTCTTCCTCTGTACCACTCCCCAAAATTTATTTATGTCATAAATACATAGATACATTCATAATCACATATTTATTTCATATATACATTTACTATATGTATTACAATAAAATATTTTCATATGGTGTACGGAGTGCGTGGAAGTTTTTGGTAAGGGAAGGGTAATTATTAACTATGAGTATTTCAATGTTTTACTATTTGGTACATAAACCCTGATAATAATCAGGTTCTTGTCGAAACCGGTTGGATAAAGTGTACTAATAAAAAGTGGTTAAAACAAAGTTGTTTTATTTTATAAAGTTTAATAAAATACGACTTAGTAGACTCAAAAAATCAGTGTCTGATTTAACATTTAATGCAAGGATATCTACATTATAATAAAACTGGAAGCAGGAATAACTAGTCTTTTGATATTTAACTCTTGAACCTTGTAATATTACAACATTTTGTTTGTGCTACAAATAATTAATGTTTCACAATACACTGAAATTACTGAACTTAATAATAATAAAACCCTTATCCGCACTCCAATGGTGCATAGGGCACTGCTTCATATAAACGCAGTGTTATCTTGATCGTTTACACATGAAGGAAAGGTGATCAGCCCTCCGCTTCAGGTACCAGTCCAGGGTAATATTGAATAAATATTACATTGAAAAAATCACTTATATTTATTTGACCCCCCCCTGGGAATCGAACCTGGGACCTCCAGAACGGTAGCCGAGCGTGCTGACCATTACACTACGGAGGCGGACTGAACTTAAGTTAAGATAATAGTTATTTTTACTCTTTTTACATTTTATTAGTAAAGTTAGTATATAACCACTCACTGAGATATAAGTCTACTTTCGAGACGTACCAGTCTCTTCATCAGGGCAATAACTACACCAGCATGCAAACAACACTACACGTCACTACCATACACTATTCTCACACTTACAACTACACAAAATAGTGTGACTAGTAGTATTGTTGCATCCTGGTGTAGTGATTATCCTGACAAAGAGACGGGTAAGTCTGGAAACCAATGGATTAAAATCTTAGTGAGTGGTTATATACTAATTTTACAAACATTTTTGTTAAAAAAAAGTAAAAATGTATAAAAAATAGTTCCGTTATCTTACAATTCTGTTTATGAATCAAGATGCATCTTTTAAGTCACCCGACAAACACATGACCAGAAGTGTTTTTTTATAACTTGAAAAAAACAATATTGATTATTTTCAATAAAACACTATTAAGTTTAATTCAATACTACTTTTTTTAAAAGAGAAATTTTTGTGTTTTTATTATTTACACGAATGTTTAAATTCTATACTATTTCTGTGAGCCTAAGCGGCTCATTAATAGAAATAGGTATCAAATTGAGGTAGAGTGGGTTCGAACCAAGAGATTCTGACTTCAGAGTCCGCGACACTAACCACGGGACCACAATCCGACACAGAGAAGAATAAGCGGATTTTGTTAAAAAATAGGAACCAATGTAAAAAAAACTACTTTAAACAACTCCTCGAGGGTTTTTTAAAGTTGTTGTAAAACTGTACAAAAATTTGAACACGCTGAATTTTTTTTATTGAAATCAATCCTGTTTATTAGTTATTTTGTATCTAATCCATATATTGTATGACAAGTCGGTCTAGTTGTCTGTCCGGGTCTTTGGCCTCAAGTTGAAGTATTTTTACTATCATTATTCTTTTCTATACTCTGGCTGTGCTCAGTTCGAGCCAAATAAGTATTTATATAGACTAGCCAAATAAGTATTTATGTGGAATTTTGACGTTATGACAAAAAGTTGTAATGTCAAACTTCTTCATCACCTGTATCCATTTAATAAGTCATAGTTTTTCCCGTAAATTTCCGTCGCTCCATATTAACAGTGCTTGAAAAAATAATTTTGCCCATGTAATTTTTACAAAATGGCAATTCTTTGTGTATGCAGAATATTAAAAAAATTGTGAATACGTAAATGATTTTATTTTATCTTTTTAACGGAATCTCAGGATAGAAGAAATTCTAATCTTTTTTATTTTGTATCAAAATTTTTATAAAGGTTAAAAGCATATAAATATGCTTAAGTGTATAATGCTGCACGTAAATCATTACAAATCCACGATGTTCGTACTCCTACGAATATCTCCAAGTTTAATGTCTTATTGTCATCATCTGTGATGTTTTTATTTCAAAACGCTAAATATATGTTAATACATCTGATTGATTTCCTATTGTCTTTGACAAACTCAACCAGATGTTCCTTTTATCTAATGATCTTAATTACCACGTATATTTAATATGAATTATTATAATTTAATTTCCTGTTAACTCTCGAACCTTGAGAGCTTGGGACGTATGGGGCGTGGGTGATATCGTTTGTATTGTGACAACTATTGTTCCTGAATTTCATCAACGTTGCATTTCAAAATCAACATTTTAAAAATAACGTGTCATAACGTAAATTTTGTCATGAAAATGTTTAATGTAAGTGTTAATTTTTGAATGTTTACGATTTAATAATTTAAATAGGTATATTTTTTTCAAATGTATGAAACGTTGTGTTGTTCTTGTTGACTGTCCTTTGTTATTTCAAATGATAAACATTTATACTGCAACCAGGAACACGAGAAACTACCGTAAAATATTTTATTGTAATAACAGCCGGACAGTGTCTAGATTTAATAATCCTATACACCGAATGCAAAACCTCGGAAATGATTTTACAGACATATCGATATTTGGAATATGTCACTTCCTAACTATAAAGATATAATAATTACAATATTTCAGGCTAATGCATAATTCCTTGTTGTATATGTTAATCCTTGTTTGGATAAGTACTTTTCGAACCAATAATATACTTAAAAAGAGAAAACATATTGTTTTATCACATTATGGCGCCGTGGCGTAGTTGGGTAGACGCATGACTGCGAAACTGGCGTCACGGGTTCGATTCCCGCCAAGTGCAATATAAATTCAGGAAAGATTTATTTTCAATTGGTCTGGGTGTTTGTGACGTATTTTTCACATTTACCTTCCCTATCCTTACTATCCTACCTGCAGACAAGCCTCTTATAGAGACTTTGCGGGTTATTCCTTAAAAAAATAAAATACAACATGTAATGTGTTATGCACAAATTGGCTACGGTCGTTAATAAAGGAAAAAATAAATAAAATAAAACACTAGCAAAATATAAATTTTTGAGCTAAATAATGCAAACACGACTAGTTTTGAGAACTACAGATGTGGAGTTCCTCACCAAAAAGTTAAAGTTAATTTCCAATATTGCACAAAAAATCCTTTAAATGCAAATCTGTTCTGTTTACTGTATTTTATAGCAATCTTAGATAAAGTTGCGACAAAACGTGACCAATCCTGTGTTAAATCGATATGAACCCATTGATTCGGACCAAACGTACCATTTTTATAAGCTAGAATTCCTGATTACTTAAAATCATTTATAATGGAAATGTAACGTTTTGGTGAGGACCTCCACAGATGTTCTCGAAACAAGTCGTGTTTACATTAATATTAATTGATAAAAGTGGTCTCAAGTGTTTAATTTTTTTAAATTTTAAAGTAGGATTTGAACGCCAACTTCGCGGCCTCCGGTGGTCCTCGCAATCCGAAGGATCTGACTCCTCCCACGCGGGGTTTGCAGATTACCATCTGTTGCGAGGATCTGATCTGTCCAGCCCGAGGGTTCGCAGTATGGCGGGGGATGTTCTGATGCCATTAATTCTTGTTTCGGTTGAACATCATCATCTTGAATTAATATTACCCAGGGAAATGAAGACGTTATGTATTTGTTACGCTGTTTGAGATTGCGCGATGCGAGAAGACAGGGGAGTGCTCCTTGGACACTGGATTATTTTTTTTAACCCTTATATAACTCAGCATAAAGGACTTACAAGATTTAATTAAATGAATTGGAAAAACATAATCGGCATATGCGGAAAAATAAACTGCATTTTTATGTCAAACGCTTATAACACCATAAAAATTTCATTAATTGATTCAGCAGTCACTTTGTGGTAAAATCTATCCATTTTTAATTAATGTTTTACCTAGTAAATACCACTATTTCATAAAATGTACTGTGACACGTGTTTCGATGCATTTCGCATCATTTATATGATGTTTGAAAATGATGCGGAATGCATCAAAACACGTGTCACAGAAGATTTTAAGAAATAGTGGTATTACTAAGTAAAATACTAATTAAAGAAGCATAAAACTGTTAGTATTTTTAAAACTTCTGGAAAAAAAATTAAATAAAGCAATCATAACTAGTTAAAAAGATGAAAACAAAATGAAGCATAAAATAAAATCTCAAATACATACGAAATATTATAGTATTATAATTTTAATACAAAGATTTTTACCTATTAAGTACATACAAGCAGTATTTAAAAAAAATATATGGAATGAATAATGCAATGAATGTCTCCTATATATGCCTTAATTTCGATAAAATTGTGCAATGCCACTTTTACAAGATAATGAGAGTGTTATATTACCATACCTACCACAAAGTTATAAATGCTTTCAATTTACAAAATATAATATATTTTTATTTCACGCAATCGTAGACGATTGTAAAAGGTTTTTTTATGTAGAGTTTTAATTCATAAGTTAATATAACAAGGATAAATATTGTAATTTTGAACCAATGAAAATAACATGTATGTCAAAATGATGATATATATCAGCTATTAACATTATGCAACTTTAAGCTCGACAAAATATCGATATTAAAGGTAAAAGTACCCACATAATAGAGACCTATTAATAGGTATTACGAAATGGCCGCCGATACGTTCCGGTACTGACATGCCATCAGTACGCGAATTAAGACATTTTCCATATAATAATACAACATTTCACAAATACCCGTGAAGCCCCGGCGTGAATCGTTCGGCATGGGAAGAGATCGGCCTTCATATTACTCGTACAATATTCTTCCATCCTCTTCATTTGCCGCCAAAAAGAGGCGGCTTCCAGAATCTCTTGGAAGCGATTCTCTTCCCATATGGGGAAGGGGATTGTTGAATGGAATACTCGCGTGAGGTGAATGCTGTTGCACGAAGCTATTGTGGGGTATTTTGGACATTTAGGATGCATTTTAGTTTTAATGTGGACTGCACGTTCCCGAGGGAAACGCCATATGGATCATGTCAGTCACCGAAGATAGGAAATCGAATTTCCATGACAAATCGTATTACGGACGAAGAAGTTTTAAAATACCCAACTTTTTAGATTGATCGATTTTTATGAGATTTATAATCACACAAGACGTTTGAAGAAAAAAAAGTTAGTTGCAAAATAATTTTGTTATAAATTCAGGAAATTATTATATAACGGCAAATTACAATGTTAGTGCATCAAATATTGAATATGAAAAATATAAAATAAATAAAGTGAAATAGCTATTCGATGAAAACAAAACAAGCGTCATCATAATTGTGTGTTGGTTTTCAATACATATAACAAAAATTAAATCTCTTTCCAATACTGAATGAAATAAACAAACGTAAACTAGTTCGTAAATTTGTATTTTTTTTTCAGATTCTATTATTAATTTTGTTTAAAAAGCAAAAAAGGCAAAAATGTTCTAACATATTTTTTAAACTAATAATTGCAATCATGCAATAAAGAATCAATCGCCAACATAAATTGGATCGAATATTTATCAAAAAATTTAATTACTCATACTTTGACGTAGGGCAAATTTTATGTTGCCGATAAAATTATAACGAGATATCAATTTAAAGAAGAACAATTTGTAGTGAACAATTTTATATTTTATGAAAAACATTTGGTACAGATTATCATCTTTATCAGTGCAGGTTCTCATAAAATTTGAAACGTCTGAAACATTATTATGTTTACGCAGAACCTAAACAATTTATTCATTAACTTACCCTTTTTCAATTTTTATATCCTCTCTCTTTTTCCCCTTCAACTCATTGGACTACGATGCTTTTCTTATTATCACAACAAATTTAAGGCATCGGGCTTGCTAACATTACATTGAATTTCACTTAGATTACGTTGAATTTGTACAAGTTCTGTCCACTAAGTAAAATAACTATTACAAGGTAAGAATATGGTTTATTCATACTAGTCTATTTTTGGTTGGTTAGGAGATATTGCTACGGATATAAAAGAACGTCAATACACCTACTTCTCAAGTGGTTTTAAATAAATTAATATATATTTTCATCCGAGACGTAAAAAAAACCTATTACTTTTTCGGATAACGCAATATTACATAAGAACCGATCCAACTTATAATAACACGAGAGAATTGTCGGAACTTTTCAACATAATACGCATGCAATAAATATGAAGTAAATTGAATCATACTCTACGAAAAGAACGTAAATCGTTTTCTTTCGGTGTCTTCATTAAAATATATAAGAAATTACGAGGCGGAACAACATCAAAGCTCCGAAAAAACTAATCGTTTGACAAAAAAGTGAATAGATTTTTGAGTGCTTACTTTAACGCTTCACACTCCAACTCAAGGTTTCGAATTTAGGTTTTTACGTAAATTTACGTTAAGAACCGACGGCTTTCCGTGAAAAGGCAACGTAAATTAAGGTTGAATAAGGTGCAATTAGTCCGTGAAAGCCTATCTCGGGATAAGAAATAAGACACGTTTTGATGGAAAAATTGATTTACATCCCGCGCTAATTATTCTGAGAAGATATTTAACATGATATTGAGTTTTTTTTTTGAGTTAATCAATTTAACAATTTAATTATAAAAGAGATTTATCAATTACACAATGATTACACTACTGAAAAGCGTGGAATTGTAATTTTTACTATTCTTTTGTGTACTAGGTGGGCAATAGAAAATAAAATTATTTAAAATAAGTTTTACTAGGTAAATACTACTACTACGCATAATTTTCAAACACCATACGGTGTTTGAAAATAATGAGGGATGCATCGAAACACCTGTCACATTAGATTTTAAGAAAAAGTGGTATTTACAAAGTAAAACTTAAATAGAAAATTAATAGTTTTTACCACAAAGTGACTGCAGAATGAATTATTGAAAGTACTAATAATATTTTTTTTACAAAATAATAAGACCATCACTTTAATTTCCAATAACGTTTCGACGCGCCTTAATAAAGTATTATTTGAAGAAGCATATTTGTAATATTACAAATTAATATACTGCTGTGGAGAGGTGTCATTCAAACGAATCCGATTTGTTCTCATCGAATGACGTTTAACAAAGGTAATTATAATTATTAATAATCGGATAGTAGTAATAATAGAAGGATAATAGAAATCAACAAACTACGTTGAATGCTAGATTATCAATTAATTAACAAATTTTTAAAAGTGTGAATGACCACTTCTAACTACTGCGGACGGTCTGCGTTAATGACCAAAGAGATTATTCGTGTGACAGCCCGACAATAAATGCAGATAACAACCGACAAATTAATAAAAAGGGATAAATATATACGTGTAAATAAACATCATTCGATTTCAAATGATCTCACACTTTCGACGAGTTGCCATCATACTATTTTTACGTTTGACCTTTTTCCAGATGAGAACTTAGCGCGTGGCCGCTGGAACAAAAAAGGTCTCGAGTCATTTCCATCTGATTTTTTTTACCCGGCCCGGGGGAATAATTACACGGTGGATAAGTGATTAAATGCAAGGCTAGACATCGGAGTGACGCTTGACGTGTCGGCGGGTACTCGCTTATTATAATGACACCGACCGGTCGTTCCTCAGTTCCTCACTTGTCGGGAGAATTGTGTCAGGAACTGATTTTATTGGCCCGGCAAGTGATGATTTATCATCTTAATTATTAAACAAAAAAAAAGGGTTAAATAATTCTGATACGCATAGTTTTTTTTATAATTTCAAATGCTAACGTAGATTTTTTTACTTCTCAACAGAGATAGACAGAGAAAAATAAAACGATTTCCATTTGCGACATTTTACTTTTATTATTATTTAAAAAAAAATAATTTATAATTGCAAAATTTTTTTTATAATTCATTTTCTAAATATTTCTACAAACAATCTTAAATTAAAATTCCTTCTTCTCTTTCTCCTTCCTGCTAAGTCTATTATTTTATACCATGCCCTTTTTTTAATCTCTGAATGTTTTTTAGTAGTTTTATAACATGAATGTGGAATTGTTTAATTGTTTTTTTTTAACGTAACTATTTTTGTTAATGTAATGTAATGTTTGTAATTGTTAATGTAACTATTGTTTATTATATACATTTTTTATATGTAAAGCTGTACCATTCCCGAACAAATAAAAAAGAAAAAAAAAACGTAGTTCACTCCAATAGAGAGACTGAACTCTTTTGCTTGGAGAGGGACTTAAACTTGTTAGTAATGTTTACATATTAAAAAACATAGTCAAAACAATAGTAAAAAATGAGCCAAAATTAAACACAAATATGAAAGTAAAAAAGATTTAAAAAAACAATAAACAAAACTAACACAGGGCAGAATGTAAAATATAAAACAATTAATTATGTTGGATGGTTAGCTGGTGTGACTCTTATACACAAAAAAAGAGTTCGCGCATTCGTGGAAGCCTGGATGTAACTGACATCAATAGTAACGTAGAGGAAAGGTAATTCTGATGGTATGGCCACATAGAACGTAGAGAACCTGAACATATTGTAAACCAGGCGATCGCCATGGATCTTCCTTGAAATATATCTAGCGGAAGACCAACAAATTCACGGATGCTATAGAAAGATAACATAATTCGACGGCATGACATAGGTGATATTGTATATGATAAAAGGATCTACACACAACCTGAAGTCGAGTAAAACTGACCCCAACAGTCTACAAAGGCGATAAGTTGAGACGGAGCAAGGAAGAAAAAGACCCTGGACTGGTCCCTGAAGCACAGGAATAATCATCTTGCCTTCACCTGTCAACGATCAAGATAACAATGCGTCAATACGATGCGATGCTCTATGCGCCATTGGGTGCGGATAAAGGAAAACAGAAGACACAAAACCTACATAATAATATCACGCCAAAGTTCGAATCTTAAGAAGTAAATTTATCTAGGATTCTCCGCTTTGCATAATACTGCAAAATCTTCATTTGGAACTAGCACACGTGCTGTGCAGCAACCCGGCCAAGTCACCGGTACGTGGAATTAGAGATTGCATAAGGCGAGATGAAATTATCCGTGGATAACGGATTGGTCTCCCCCCGAGTCCCCGGTCCCCGACGTGTAGTGCATGAGCGCCGCGGCCACATAGTAAATCATCAGACGCTGCACCGTGAAAACACGGCCAAATTGCAAAATAACCGCCGACTCAATGCAAACACGACGGGACTAGATCAAGTAGATACGATCAAACTACAAGTACCTACCGGGATTGAAATGTACCATAGAGACGATCCGGTACGTTGGAGAGAATATCGAGAATATCGAATACAGTAAAACCTCGATATAACGGACTTCTAACAAACGAACTTCGGATATAACGGACAAAAAATCCTGTCTAATTATCGACTGTTCATCCGATAACGAAGTTCAACGATATTATATGCATTTTCGTAAAATTAGAGAGTTGATTAAAAAAAAAAAAAAACTTCAAAAGCGGACTCTAAACTATCGAGTGCAGTAAGACCTCACAGAACGGACTCTTAATTAACCAACATCGAATATAAAGGACAAAAAATCCTGTCCAATTATTGACTGTTCGTCCGATAGCGAAGTTCAACGATATTATATGCATTTAAATGCATATAATATCTAATATAATATCTAATATAATATCTAAAATAATAATAATCGCCTCCGTAGTGTAATGGTCAGCACGTTTGGCTACCGTTCTGGAGGTCCCGGGTTCGATTCCCAAGGGGGGTAAAATAAATATTAGTGATTTTTTCACTGTCATATTTATTCAATATTACCCTGGACTGGTACCTGAAGCGGAGGGCTGATCACCTTTCCTTCATGTGTAAACGATCAAGATAACACTGCGTTTATATGACGCAGTGCCCTATGCACCATTGGGGTGCAGATAAGGGTTTCATTATTATTATTATTACGTAAAATTAGAGAGTAGATTAAAAAATTATAAAAAAACTTCAAAAGCGGACTCTAAACTATCGCGTACAGTAAAACCTCGATATAACGGATCCTTAATTAACCTACTTCGAATATAACGGAAAAAAATCCTGTCCAATTAGTGACTGTTCGTCCGATAGCGAAGTTTAACGATATTAAATGCATTTTCGTAATATTAGAGTTGATTATAAAAAATAAAAAAAATAAAACAAACTTCAAAAGTGAACTCTAAACTTTAAAGTACAAAACCTCAATATAATAGACTCCTAATTAACCGACTTCGAATATAACGGAAACCAAATCCTATCCAATTAGTGACTGTTCGTCCGATAACGAAGTTCAACGATATTATATGCATTTTCGTAATATTAGAGAGTAGTATGATTATAAAATAAAATAAAAAAATCTTCAAAATTAGATTCTAAACTTGATTCCTTTTTCAAAGCAATATTACCGAAAGCGAGCGCGTCGATATCATACAGCATCGTCAATACTCGACGAGTGTCCGAAAACAATACATAAAATTTTGTTTGTGTTTTGTATTATTCATTTATATCAAATAGTGTTCTTATAGTAATTTTTAAAAAAAAAAACTCATTTTTAATATAACGGACTTTCGGCTTTAATGGACAGCCACTCCCCCCAATTATTCCGTTATATCGAGGTTTTACTGTACCTATATTTATAGTATATCTGTTATTACAGCACCACTACGTTACATAACATTTATACCTATATAATTTACGCAAATTTGTACTAACGAAAGGCGACAAAGTTTAAAAAAACCTAGTATTTACCATTCTACCCATGATTGACAACAACATTGCTCAAATTTTTGAAACACTTACATTTATCATTAATCTCATGTGAGTTGACTAGAGCCATCTATGGTTGGATTTGGAAAGCTTTTATTTAACAGAGACCCTTTTTATTTAGATGTATGCAAGATCGTTACCGGATTATTTTACATACTGGGAAACATCTGCAAACGTGATTTTAATTTTTTTACGCAGCTTATAATTGACCAGATTTTTTTATTCAAACATTTTGAGTGTGTCCAAATAATTAACTATTTTAGTAGCCTAAAAAGCCCGTTCAAAAATCGTCGGAGATCAATATCTCAACTGGTAGAGTGGGCTTGAACCTAGAAAGTTTGACTTAATAGTCCGCGACACTAATTAAAAGACAACAACCCGACAATTTAAAAGGTACGGTAAAAAAAAGAGATATTGATCGACGCAGATCAATTTTGTATAGGTAAACATAAAAATAACACTATAAAACTTTAATGATCTGAATACCCAAGCCCACCCAAGATAAAATAAATTAATCATTGAAATTATAAATTAAAAGTGTTAACGTTTACAGCAAAAAAATCGATCGTCTCGCAGCTCTGAAACTTATAATTATTGTAGAGTTGGTTTAAAATCAAATGTAGATGTTATAAGGATAACACCTTGTTGGAGAATGTTAAAAAAACTACATCTATGTTCACGAGTTCGAATGTACTGTCAAATAAAATAATACATACAATGATTAAAGAAAATACTTGTTTTTATACCACTTGAGTTTTATTACAGACTACTAGTTTCAGAAGCTAAACTTCCATCATTCAGGTCTGAATAATAGCTAAAATTATAGAACAATTTTATATTTTATATTTTAAGCCAAATTATGAATTATTTAGAAAATTTAGAAATCCAAAAAAAACTAAATTCTAATATTAATTTATTAAATGATATATTGTTTCAAAATTCTTCACCTTTGCTTTCCATTTTCCCTTTGTTTTCAAACTCCGCCCCTTGACTAACCCCCTCCCACTAACTTTTCCCTCTCGTTGTTTATAGAACAATTTTTTTATTTTACATTTAATTTTACACTTAATTAAGTAAATTTTAATTAAGTTAATTTTATTTTACACTTAATTAAGTTATTATTCAGACCTGACGATGGAAGTTTAGCTTGCGAAACTAGCAGTCATTAATGAACTCAAGTGGTGTAAAAATAAGTGTTTCTTTAATCATTTTCACATATCGCTCACTCCTTTCAAGAACGTCATAAATCAAAAAACTTGATTTTTCAGGAGAACGTTTTTAAAGTTTAAAAATATAACACAATGTATTAAAAATAAATATCGAGCCACTTGATGAACTTTTTACTGTGCAACATATCTTTTTAGGTAAAACCTGAAGGTTTTTACACCATTTCAAAAATATTTACTTTATTTTAATAAAATAATTAAACAATACCATTACTTAAAAATGCAAAAACGACATTTTCTGCCCGATAGCGGGTAAATATTAAGTTAAAAATATGGTTCTTTTGCTGGGATATAATACATTTTTTGGGCATTCCGAAAACATTCACAACAGAAAATTGACGATTTTTGATTTATGACGTTCTTGAAAGGAGTGAGCGATATATCAACAATAATACAACATTATTTCAGAAATCGTATTTAAATGAGCTCCATTCAAATTATAGTTTGAAGTGTCGCCAACATAATAACCTATATTATCTCCCATCGTTCAGGCTACACACATAACGACAAATGTTTAAAAAAACACACCGGAAACGGAACTAGATAATCTGTTTTTATCCGAAAATACAGTGAGATCTGACAAACGTGTAACGACTAAAAAACGTCTGTCAGAGCTGATCAAAAATGATCAACAGACATTTTAATCTAATGCTTCAATCGACGTGCGACAAATTGTGTAAAAAGACTAACCAAATTGAGATATTATTCTATTTTATATTGAGTGTGATACGAGAAAGTTCTCGCGTCAGCTAAAAAAAATAAAAGTTTTTGTTTAGGATAAAACACTACTTAGAGGCATTTATGCGGTATTTAATTATAAAAAAAATATGAGAAATACCCTGTCCACTGTCAGTCATTTTATTGAATGATTCCGTACATCAAAACACAAAAAAATTACAAAATTCTACAAAAAATCTATTCTGATTATTAACAACTTCTAACCCTTAGCCGCACTCAATGGTGCATAGGGTATTGCATCGTATTGACGCAGTGTTATCTTGATAGTAACTGACATGGAGGCAAGTTAATCACTCCTACGCTTCGGGGACCAGTCCAGGTAGTATTAAATGAATATAAGTCAAATAAATACAACAAATTTCTCAAATTACCCTAAGAGACTAAATAAATAGTTCGGATTCGTGGGAGCTTGTGTGTAACAGACATTTAAAGTAAGGTAAAAGAAAGGCAATCGAGATGGTATGAACACATAGGACGCAGAAAACTGAATTCTGAAATTAAATAAAAAATGCGAATATATGATACAAATAAAGTTAAAGTTGAATTTTTTAAATTAACGAAAGTAAATACCAACGAAGTTTTCCCGTGCAATGGATATATTTTACAAAACTTGTTATTATTATAACACATACCTATTATACCTAGCTAATCGCTAATAATTTATAAAAGCATAATATTTTATTAAATAAAAAGACGGAGATATAATTTAAGGCTGTTTTGTCGTTGTTTGTGAAATAATTGAAAAGACATTTCGAAACATCAGTAAGAGATAGAAATCCATTCACGATTCAATCAGAGAAATCAATAACAGTCATGTCTCATTGGATTAGAAATAACATTATTTTGTAAGACGAAATACCTACAATAATTTTATAAAAAGTCAGATACTATACCGTATTAAAAAATAACGTCATCGTTAAATTAATAACTAACTAAATATAACTGAATGTTTTTTTTACCAATACCTCATCGGAGACGTTTTTTTAAACCAGAGAGTATAGAGATCTAGGTATTTAAAGGGAAAACAGTGTTTCATTTTCTGGTTCAAGTCACTTTATACAGTGTAACATTAACCATTTAACCAATAATTGAACAACCAATATTATTGTGATTTTTATATGGGGTAAACCATAAAGTAGTATACGGATTTTTCATAATAACCAAGTAATAAGAATACAGACTGGTGATCTCGATTTCACCAAGAAATATCAGCACAAAACTTAAAACTGATCAGTTTCATTGATTCAGCAGTCACATTGTGGTAATATATATCCATTTAAATTTAAGCTTTACTTGGTAAATACGTCCCACCATTTCTTCCTTCAACGTTCCAAGAACACAACTCTAAAATTTAGGTTTACTTTACCATACGATATTTGAAAATGATGCAGAATGCATCGAAACACCACCAACACAAAGAGTTCACGCATTCGTGGAAACCTGGGTGTAACTGATATAAATTTTTAAGTAAAAGGGCAATTGAGATGGTATGGGCACATAAGACGTAGAGGACCTGCACATATTACAAACCAGACGATCAACATGGATCTTTCTAAAAAGATATCTAAAGGAAGACCAAAAAATCATGGATGATACCGAAGACATATATTCGTAGACATAGCCTAAGCGACGTTGTATACGATAGAAGGACCTACAACCTGAGGACGCCAACGGTCTATTAAGACGATAAGTTGGGATGGAGCCGGGAATAACGAGAAAACCAAGTAAAACTTAAATTAAACCCAGTAGCTTTAGTCAAAACGTTAGTTAGCGGAGGGCTAATCACCTTTCCTTAACGATCAAGATAGCACTGCGGTTATTTGATGCAGTGCCCTATGGACCATTGGGGTGCGGATAAGGGTTTGAAGAAGAAGTTTTAGCTAATCAGTCGTTTGAAAATTGTCCCTTATTATGTCCCAACCTGTACCAGAAGTCGTCTACCGTAAATAAGAATGCATAACAAATGATATATAAGAAAATATATGTGGCGAATGTAAGCGGGAAAACAGAACGAGGACAACCGAAAAAGACTTGGCACGATCAGATCAATCAGAACTTTAAATCTGGCTGTGTCAAAAGTCTGCGTAATCGGAGGGCATGTATGGCTAGATGTATGGATGTGAAGCAGACGAAGAGTGTATGTCAGGACAGAAGAGTGTGGCGTTCCATCGTTTCTGCCTACCCCTGCGGCGAAACCGCGTGATGATGGTAGTAGTAGTAGTAGTAGTAGTAACAAATGATATCCGTAACAAACTATGATTTAAAGGTTCATGCATATTTCGAAAGCAACAAAGAAAAATATGATTGGTTCTCTCAATCTAGACGA
Source organism: Brachycentrus maculatus (assembly GCF_059751285.1). NCBI lineage: Eukaryota > Metazoa > Arthropoda > Insecta > Trichoptera > Brachycentridae > Brachycentrus > Brachycentrus maculatus. The sequence continues at coordinate 4,788,507 of NW_028280809.1, read as the reverse complement.
GAAGTCCCGATCGACAGCCGATAAGCGAAACCTACATAGTAGTGCGATATGCCTCATATATTACCGACACCATTGGAGCAAATCTTATCTACAGACTCTGGATACTTTCCTTCTTTTGTTCAACGGACTGTGAATAATATTCGGCGAAAGGTCACCCGATGAACGCTTAGATAATGCCATAACGTAATTACAAAAAAAAATGGATATGAAGAAAGGATGTCGTCTAATAAATTAGCATATTTCCCACAGCTTAAATTATTATTTTCTTTTCATTTTTATTTATTTATTCAATAAAGTTACATTTTTAAGTACAACATAATACAATTTCTAAATTTTATTAAAATTAAACACTTGAATATACCATTTTATCGAGTTTTATTTTTTTTGCGACGAGTTTCAATTTGTACCAGAAGATGAAAACATCTGTCGTTTTCAAGTGGTATATTCAAGTGTTTAATTTTAATAAAATAATTATGTCATTACACAAAGTTAATGCCGAATCAATAAATAATACAATTTTTAAACATTCATACAAATGGCAAACTTATAGTTTTAGATTCGCTGTGCCTCTCCAAAAAAGAGACTGAGCTCTTGTGCTTGGAGAGTGACTTACACTCGAGGTTTAATGTTTTATATAATTAATGGTATAAGATTTATATGTAATGGGTATTATTTTATTTTTATTTTTTTTTATATCTTCTATTTTTTCATTTCTTTAGGGAGTTTATTGAAATATTTAATTCCTAAATATTTGAGGTTTTGTTAAAATTGTGTAGTATAACATTTCTGAGTTGAAAAATCATTTAAGAATCTCGAAGATAAACATTTTTTAATATTCGAATATTTGATAACTGAAAAATTGCGTTTATTTTAAAAAAAGGTTACTATATTTGGGACTTGAAATTTTGTAAATAATAATTTTGTTGGATATATATTTTTTTTCAAAATAGCTTTTATTATTTTTTACGTATTACATTTAAAACAACCTTGTATCCGGCCACGCGTTGCTGTGGCGCAGTCTTGCTAAATAAAAAAAATATAATGCACACATTTTTAATATGCATAATTTCAAAATGCTACTTTACTTATCTCTGTAAGGTGGTTTTGTTCTAATCTAATTTATGAAAAATATTTAAACGTTTTATATCGCACTGTATTTTATTTCATGTTAACAAATAAATAAATATATAAATTAATTAATTAATTAATTTGAAGCAATAAAATGTGTACAACCTAATCTTTGAAACAACAATGCAATCGAAAGCGTTAAAAATGCTAAGTGACAGCAGCTGTCAAGAAGCGCGTTATCCGCCATAAACAATGTTTAGTATTGCCTGGGTAGCTGTTACATTCAAAAGATGGCACTACCATTGCAGTACAAAAAATATTTTAGAAAAACCTATTTTTTTTAAAGACATTTAATTCTTTACACAGGTACAAACATCTATTACAGTATAGTTCAACAGATGGCGCTGCTATTAAGGTAAAAAGCCTATTTGAAAAAATGTTTTTACTTGTCAAAGGTATAAAAAGACGCCCGAATTCAAATGCAACGTTTCATCGAAATTTCAAAGCAATTGGTGAGTAACTTTAGGAGATATACGATTAAGAATAAACTTTTCTTTTCTTTACAAACATATATTTCAAAACATAATCAAATTATAAAATAGAAGCTTTCAAACCTCTTTTATTTTTGGCATTGTTATGCCAATCGATTTCGACAAATGTCGTTTTTTCTTAAGGGATGAATACGTACAATCCATTCCCCCATACTTATCCCCAAAGAAGACAAGTTGTTGAAACCAGTTGCGATAATAGTACTAAAAATAAAAAAGTTAAAAAATAAAGTTTGAAAGAGAATATCTCTAGAATTACTCATGAAAAAAAAAACAAACTTCAATGGTCTGCCTTGGCTGACGTCATTATCGTTAACAAATTAACAAACCGGGATAAATATCTAAGAGAACCGAGAACCCTGGTACATTGAAGTATTAGATGAAATGATTAAATAATAATTAATTACCATATAAAGAGGAGATAAGGCGACGCCGAATCGCATGTAACGATCTCCATGGTATATTGTTCAATACATAAATTTACAAGGGCAATAAAAATTATCTTAGCATATTATTAACGAGTTTTACTAATTTTAAATGAACTCCGTTGCCTGTTAACCCGTTAGTTTCCATAGCCGACAAACTCCAATTGCTGATAAAAATTATTTGATAACGTAAATAAAGTAGATTTATATTATCCACTGACACTTTGTGATGGAATTGCATTTTAATATATTATTAGATTAAAACCAATACTTTTAGCTTTTCCTCTTTATTTTTATTTGACCAGCGACCGGGTTTCGTCGTTACCGACATCACCAGTCTGATGATGTCGGTAACGACGAAACCCGGTCGCTGGTCAAATAAAAATAAAGTGGGAAGCTAAAAATATTGGTTTTAATCTAATAATATATTTAAATAAAGTAGGTAAATAATTAATAACGTAAATATAAAAACAATAATATGGTTAATACGTCAACATTAAGATTTAGCTCAAAATTTTGTGAATAAAATAATCTGGTCAAATATAAGCAAGATAAAAAATTTATAAAAAATTGATAACAGTTATTTTCATATTATTTGTATTTTATTAAAAATATTATGAAAATAAATCCTATAATTGGAGATAATCTAGATTTTGTGAAGTATTTGGACACATTCAAAATGTTGTAAATAAAATTAACTGTTGAAATTATAAGCCAAAAAATAATAAAAAAAATTGTTGCAATTAATCGTATACTGATATTAACTACTTATATACTATTTTTCACTGAAGCGCCCTTGAGGTATTTTTTTACGAAAATGGCGCTATATAAGTTATCCAAATTTATTATTATTATTATTCACTGTTCTCCGCTGTGCTTATATTTGTAGTAAGTTTATTTTACTAAAATTTTTATTGTATCATTTTTAATTTCTAGATAAATATATTTTATAATGTAAATGAACGTCTGATTCTGCTTAGTGAGGTGTTCATCAAAAAATATAATTATGGATAGTAAAATGTAACAATAAAAACTATCGCCACCAGGAGTATATTGTCTCTACACGCTCAAAAAGTTAAATAAAGTTAGCAAAACGTATGTTTTAAGAAACTTGTTCTATTGTATGATTTAAGTTTAGTACTGACATTTCTTGGTGGAACTGCATTTTATACTATAAATAATTTTTGAATAGTCAACAAAGGTGGAAAAATATATCTGTTTTATCATAATATTGTAAATGTATTATTCATATCGCTCACTCCTTTCAACAACGTCATATATCAAAAATCGTCAATTTTCAGTTGTGAATGTTTTCAGAATGCCCAGAAAATATACTATATCCCATCAAACGTGGCATATTTTTAACTTAAAATTTGCCCGCTACAGGGCAAAAAGTGTTGTTTTTGCATTTTGAAGAAAATAAATTCTTTAATTTTTTTAAAAATAAGTTTAATATTTTTCAAATGAAGGAAAAACATTCACGATTTACATAAAAAGATCTGTTGCACAGTAAAAAGTTCAATAAGTGGCTTGATATTTATTTTTAATACATTTTATTATATTTTTAAACTTAAAAACGATTAATATATTATTAGATTACAACCAATATTTTTAGCTTTTCCACTTTATTTTTATTTGACCAGCGACCGGGTTTCGTCGTTACAGACATCATCAGACTGGTTAAGCTGGACAAGCTAAAAATATTGGTTTTAATCTAATAATATATTAAAAATGCAATTCCATCACGAAGTGTCAGTGGATAATATAAATCTATTAAAAACGATTTCCTGAAATATCAAGTTTTCTGATATATGACGTTGTGGAAAGGAGTGAGCGATATGTATAATTGTAGATTATGTTCAAAACATGGCAGCCATAAGTGACACCGGGAACGGAAGGGTTAACTACATAAAGTTATTATTATTTATGGTTTTGTCTGTGGATCTGTTGTGGTTGGAGCTCTGTTTCGAGGTTGTAAAGTAAGGCGTTGCTTTTTTTATGAACGTCAATAGGCTTGTAAGTATCCACGCATATAATGAACTGTTTAACGATTATTACCTTTATTGAATCATGGGAAATTTATTCCAGAGAAACTTTCACCCGCGATTTTCGCGATTGACTTTTGTGATTAGTTAGACAAGACAAGATGGAAGTTAAAGAACAGTAATTCACACAACGAGAGTCTATACTATAAATAATTATTTAGCTAAACTTTGAATATTGTAACTTTACAATTACACTTTCATATTATTTTTTAAAACTAAGTAACTAACTAACCATCACGCCGCTTCCCCGCAGGGGTAGGCAGAGAGAATAGAGCGCCACACCACTATGTCCTTGCAAACATTCTTCGCCTCTTCCACGTTCATGCATCTCCTCATACATACCCGCCGATTGTTACAACTCCTAACCTGACCACTTTAAGTATTTGGCATACCTGATCGTGCCATGTTTTTCTCGGTCTTCCTCTGCTTCCTTTCCCGCTAACATTCGCCTCATAAATTTGTTTAACCGTTCTTTCCTCACTCATTCGTTCTACATGTCTAAACCATCTCAACACACCTTTCTTAATTTTATCGATAATGCTTATCTCAGCTTTGCATTCCTTCCTTATTTCACTATTCGTACATCTATTATACATCGTTTTGTCGCACATTCTTCTGACAGATCGCATTTCGACTGCATTCAGTCTACTTTCATCCTTCTTTTGCCAATTCCATGTTTCACTTCCATACATTAGAGTTGGAACCAGGACTCCGTTGTGCACTGCCAGTTTAGCTTCCGCTGATAGGTTTTTATTTGCTATAACTGATTTCAGTGCACCATTCACTTTGTTCCCAGCATTCACTTTCCTTTCTATGTCTTTATCAATCTTTCCATCCCAAAAAACATACTACCCAAATACACGAAATCATCTACCTGTTCCAAAATCTGTCCGTTTACCAATATTTCACATTCAGATCTATTCGTATTATTTTTTATGACATCTCATTAAAGATGAAGAAGAATAAAAGAGTTTCTGCTCAATAAAAAGCTTCTTTTCATCTCACCAAAAGATGTCTTTGGTGAAGATCTAGTGATTCAAGAACAGTAATTCGAAATTGGTTCATATATATAGAACTTCCGAGAATTGGAGTAGTGTGGTTGTCAATAATGGGTAGAATTGGTGAATGTAACACGCGTGTAAAGTGATAACTTAAAACAGCCTATGACGGTCATCAGCCCTGTAAATGCCCAGACTTCCACATTCTTCTTCATCTTTGATGAGATAAAAAAAAGAATATGAAAAATAACTCCTATAGTTGGAGATAATCCAGATTTGTGAACAAGTATTTGAACACACTCAAAATGTTGTCCATTACACTTTGTTGTGCTCTTACGTACAAGTCCTTATAAAAAACGGTAAAGCGTATTTTCGAAATTAATAATGCGGCTTGATTGTTAAATAATAACATTTTTTAAATCTTCTTCTTCTTCTTAGAGGAAATCTTGTGGCTTGTTTTTATTTTGTTTCTGTCATGAGGGTTAGCCTCCTGCCATTTCGAATCTCAGCTGTCAATCCATCTCTTAGGTGGCCTGCGCGGGAGTCGTCTACCTTGGGGTTGATCCATTCTCCTCACATGCGCATACCATTGTCTTCTTCGTTGCCGTCCTCACCTAACGACATCTTCGATCACGCACATTTCTCTTCTACTGGTGTTCCTTATTATATTAAGTGAATGATTTTTACAACATTATAGGGCGTATTAAATTATTTTTACAACATAAAAATTTTACAACATAAATGACTTTTACAACATTATAGGGCGTATTAAAGGGCGTATAAAACTCCATTATAGGGAATTTTAAAAAATATTTCACTATTTCTTAAAATCTACTGTGATGCGAAATGCAACGAAACACGCCCAAAATGATTGCCGAATCAATTAATGAAAATATAACTAATCACTTAAACAAACATCTGTTCATGAAGTATTTTTTTAATTAATTTATTTTGGATTCCTGAAGTTAAAAAAAAACTTTTTTCAATATATCTTCTTACGTAGGTACTTCGTCCTTAGACCTAAGGTGGTTCAGGTTCAAAAGGTCGAGTTTCGTGCGAGCGGAGACTCCGCTACGGGCGGGGCCATGGGCACTTAACACTTGTTAGATTTCGCCGCTGATGACCGACGCTATTAAGCATTTAACCCCTTCGGCCTTGGTGCAATAAAAACCCGTTTAATAAAAAAAATACACGTTGCTTTATGTAGATGGGAACCTTCCGCATTCCCAATGATTACCTCCAATAAAACCTACGTCAGATGTCGGAACAGTGATACAAATGTGTAAATAAAGCGGTGAGCAAAAAAATATATGCCCAACCGCTTGATGTAATACAAAAAAAAATCGATATTCTACGGAGCTGTTCAGATATTTGTTTGACAACATTTTGCAAGACCTTCAGCATCTTATAACATTGTTACCTCAACATTAAAAAAAACATATAAACAGATTTTGTTTCAATAATATATGCAGGAAATTATTTTTGTAGCATTTTGACGTATGGTGACGTCTGACGATTAAGTAAATTAATTTTTCGGTTGCATGTCTATGTCTACATAGCTTGGAAATTAAACATTTAACTCGACTTCAGAGCATTCGGGTTATTTTTCTTGTGATATAATGAAACCATATTGTCATAGTGTTTTTTTCCCTCTTAAAAAAACATATATCGTAGTCATACAGGAGAAAGTGACCAAGTGCATGTATTTACAAAAACGGGATCATTGACTATTTGATATCTTACTAGCTTAATATTGCCCTACAAAACATCCCAAAGGATTTTGAACTTATAAGTATAATATATTGACTTGGTAAAAATGATTAACTGCATTGATGTTTATTTTCTTGCCAAGCAAAAGTGACTTAAATGGCCCTCCTGAACATTTTACGTTTTGTTAGTTGGTCACTTTCTCATGTACGAATACGATATTATCTTTGCTAGATATAGAATGGTCGTTTAGAATCAAAGTTTAATTAAAATGTTTATTCACCTCGATCCAATTTATTACATAAAATGACTCAATGAGAAGGTACATGATTGTTAGTTTTTACGAAAGAGTACAAAATTTAAAATATGATATGAAATATGTGGTGGTACCGTTAAGTTTTATTTATAAAAATGGAAAAATGTTAAGCAATGAAGTATACTGAAAAATAAAAACATCCATGAATGACAACGTCCAATGTTAAAAATCAAATAAACATTATCATTTTAATGCTTGTTAAAACGTCATAGAAAAATAATTTGTTCAATAAAAATAATACACATCGTTAAACTTGTTCTTATTAATGATACGGACCGACTGTTGGACGTTAAGTCGTTACTAATGATTTGAATATCACAATGTAAATTGAACTTTGAATTATTTTTTAAATTCCAAGCAAGTCCAAGCAATTCACATTTGGATTTAAGATTGTAAACGGTACCGAAATTATATAAATAATAATACTAATAAAAAACACGTATAAAAAATACAGTTAAATGTTTCTATTATGTAGGATCTCGTATATAAACGTATTGGAAACATTTTAATTAAGTTTTACTTAGTAAATACCAATATTTCTTAAAATCTATTATGACACGTGTGTCGATGCATTCCGCACCGTTTTCAAATACGGTATTTGAAAATGGTGTGGAATGGAATGCATCGAAATACGTGCTACAATAGATTTTAAGAAACAGTGGTATTTACTAAGTAAAACTTAAATTAAAAATAAAATTTATGGATTTTACCACAAGGTGAGTAAATAAAAAATACAAACAATAACAATGCCATATTTATTTACCTATAAAATATTTGTGTATAAACAATATTGTATTAGACAATATAATATAAGCTTAAAAATAACATTAAAAAAACTTGCTAAGGTTTTAAAGCGTGAAATAAATTAATGGGATTTTTATATACGGAAACGGTGACATAATGAATGTTTATAACGTTTGGTGTTTGTAGACATTCCCAATCAATCATCAAAATGAAGGTAATTGAACACGATAAAGTCATTATTATAGATATGAAAGCGATTAAAACTTTTTTAAACAGTTGTTTCATAAACCGTTGAAAACCACTTGTGTTAAAAGTGGTTATAAGCGTTGCAATGCAATATATGTAACTTAAGAAATGTCACTTAGAGAATCGTCCAATGCTGGCATAGAACAACAGTCAGCGAAAACCAAAAACTGTCTAGTACATAGTCCTTGGGCTGCAGACTGAAGCGCAGGAAGTATCGATTTTTATTTTATTTATTAAATACAGTGACTAAAATATTACAATTTACTTTATTAGCTACACATACCAAATTACAAAAAACTTATACTAGCCTCGCTGTGCCTTTCCAAAAAAGAGACTAAGCTCTTTTGTTTGCAGAGGAACTTTTACATTATTTATTGATTTTAGTCAATTAAGGATGAATTACAGTAGGTTTTTTTTTCTTTGTGTCGTTTTTGTGTTTAAGAGTAAAGAGGAATGATAAATTGCAAACACATTATCATTTCAAAACATTTGTGGTGTGTCCTAAATACTTGTTTACAAATCTGAGTTTCTCCATTTAGGGGTTATTTTACATTTTTGAAATCTCTTTTTACTTTTTTTTTAACGTATGAAAATGATCACTTAACCACCCTATGACGGGTAGTAAGCTCTGCAAATTTTCAGACTTCCATATTCTTCTTCATCTTTATTGAGAAGCCAAAAACATTATCATTTTTTGGATACGTTGTCAACAATTTAAAACGAATTAAAAATATTCCATTGCAGTTTTAAATAGTTTGAACCTTTTTTAAACTGCGGTCATTATTATTGCAGAAAAGTATTATTTATTACATGTTAAAACCTGTAATTGGAGTAACTTGGGACGCACGTTTACAATAAATCATCTGATTATGAACGGTTGCCTTTATAACACCAGACAAATTATTAATACGATAGTGCTACATCATTATGATTATGAAACTTTTAGATATATTGATCAAACTCAAAACATAGTGCTTGACTGCACTAGACTTCACCAGAGACATCTATGGTGAGATGAGAAAACCTTTTTATTAAGCATAAACTTTTTCATTTGTGAGATCCGAATCCTGGATTATATTCAAATACTTGAGAAACGTAAGAAAAAATATACATATTTTTTATTTAAGCTTATAATTTGACCAGTTAATTTATTAACAATATTTTGAGTATGTCCAAACACTTGTTTACAAATCTGGATCTCTAATAAGGAGTTTATTTTTTACATAATTTTTTGTAATTTTTTGTAAAATATGTAAAAATAACTCCTAATTGTAGATAATTTAGTACGTGGACACACTTAAAATGTTGTAAGATAAATTAAAAAACTAAAAAAGGAAAAAAAAAAAATAACGGGCTTGAAGGTGTTATTACACCAAAGAGATGGCCGCTGCATTTCATAACTGCTTTTATTACCTCTGTTATTATGCACCATCTTTATTTTACGCGAGGCAATTCGATCGTGTTATTTATATTAATAACAATAATAAAATTGAAGTATGTGAGAATTGATTAAGATGTTGCGATAAACATGGAGGGAATTAATGCCGAGCCGTAATTCTACGGTTAGATTTAGAACAAGTAAGGCGAATTTTAAATTATTAAGGCGCGCGTTGATAATTTTCGTTACATTGGTAGGTAAAATTTAATTTGTTTATAACGCATGTGTAGGACCAGTTTAGAGTTTATAAATGTAAACACAACTAGTTTTGAGAACATTGGTAAAATTTAATGTGTATATAACACTTGTGTGGGATCACATTAGAGTTTATAAATGTAAACACGACTAGTTTCGAGAACATTTGTATGTAGCCATCGAAACTAGTGTTTACATTATTAAACTTAAAAGTGGTCTTATATGTATAGGGTGTTTTTTTTCAGTAATCAATTATCATCAAACTTTGGAACTCTAAGCCTGTTGTGTTGCCCGCCATGTTGAACTTACCGGTGATTTAATTTTAATAAAATAAAAAACTCACATACATTCGAAGGAAGGCCGAATGTGGAAACAACTTATTAAATTTGTATCACTGTTATCGACTAAAATATGTAAGGTAATTTTTATTCAACTTATAAAAAAAGGAACTAGGCAGATTTCATAGACTACAAAGACTTGAGTAAATATTTTCCAGGTGTATTATTATGAATAGGTAATTTTAATTCAACTTAAAAATATTCTGTATTAAAAAAGAAAACAGACAGATTTCATACGCTTCAAAGACTTAAATAAATATTTCCCAGGTGTATTATTATGAATTAATTGTATTGAATACACAAAAAAGAGATTGATCACTGACGTAGGTATTCATATATCGTTAGTAATCAATGTAATAAAAACAATATCTACAATTGAATTATACAAATTCGAGGCCAGCTACTTAGAATGAAATAATTAATTGTTTTGGCTGTATTATAGAGAAGTGATCGCGATAAAAAAGAAGTTATGATATATTATGACATTTCCGAGTCTCAAAGTAAATTTATTATATTCATAGTTCTAGTATAAAACCAATAAACTTAGATATGCAAGTATTAGCTGCATATTATAAAAAAAACCTGTATAGTATATTTATTGTAACTGCGGATAGTTGGTAGAATTCCATTTTGAATTATTGGGTAATATGTCCAAAATTAAACACGGTTGCTGGATTTAATTCTAATTTTATTTACATACATATGATAATATGTGACGCGTTTTGTTTTATTAAGACATTACCAAACACTGATGTGTTTGATAATGTCTTAATAAGACGAAACGCGTTACACATTATCATATATATGTAAATAAATGTACAATTCAATCCAAAAACCGTGTTTAATTTTGGACATATGTATAACCCAACCTGTATAGTAAAGAATAGTTAGCTCATTTTCTTAAAACCCAGGTAACATTGAACGTAATTGAATTTTTTGCTTTAAATACTGTTTCTTGAATGTTTTTCGCGGATACATGTGTGATACAGATGGATGTGGCACATTTTATAAACTCTATAAAATTAAACAACTTTGTATAATTTTACTAAACAAAGTTACAAAGTTGTTATCTTCGCTACGCAATGCACAATAAAAACAACATTCAGGAGTTTTGAAATCATATTTTTTAAAACATATTTTCATATGGTGTACGGAGTGCGTGGAAGTTTTTGGTGAGGGAAGGGTAATTAATTATGAGTACTTAAACCCTGATGATGACAAGGTTCTTGTCGAAACCGGTTGGATAAAGTGTACCAATAAAAAAGGTTAAAATACTATTTTTGGATTGAAAAATAATGGTTTTGAAGACAAAACAGTAATTGAAAGGTAAGGACTTGTTTGTTTGCGAGTACCCCCTTAATATATAATTTTACAAATACTTAAATGTTGTAGATTGGTTTGAAGGTATTTTTTTTTTAGCTTTATTTCAAACCATGAGGTTCAAGTGTACAAACCTGCAAGGTTCATATGGTATTTACATGATGTTAAATGCAGTAAATAAAGAAATAAAAATTAGGAACAACATTTTGAGTGTGTCCAAATACTTGTTCAGAAATTTGTATCATCTCCAATTACAGGAGTTATTTTTCATATTATTTTATGTCACACGTGTGTAAAGTGATCACTTAAACCAGCCTATGAGGGTCGTCAGCCCCGTAAATACCCAGACATCCATATTCTTCTTCATCTTTGATGAGATGTCAAAAAATAATATGAAAAATTAGGAATATAACATAAAGAATTGACAACGTACTTAAAAGAAAGTTAAATTAAAGATATGCGCATATGTTAAATGATAAATATTATACATACATACTGATGTTATAAAATGATTAAAGAAAAACTTGTTTTTATAACACTTGAGTTTTATTAAAAACTACTAGTTTTGGAAGCTAAACTTCCATCGTCAGGTCTGAATAATAACATATTAATATAATAATAACACATCAGTTTTTATTCAGACCTGACGATGGAAGTTTAGCTTCTGAAACGAGTAGTCTTTAATAAAACTCAGTGGTATAAAAACTTCTTTTAGTGTTTCTTTAATCATTGTAACATGTCTTACCACAAAGTTAATGCCGAAACATTCAATAAAATATCTGATGTTTTATGGTGGATACTTCAAATTAATTTTGTTATTTATCAATTTTATCTTTATAGAATTGCCAGAGTGTTGCGTTTACGCGCCAACAGAATGTACGCAATATAATTAAAGTGGTCATATCTATCAACTTTGAAAAATAGAGAAATGTCGGAGATAGTCGATTGTTTAACACGAGTTTACAAGAGACACTTAAGATAGCAATAATGTCGAGGTTGGACATAGAGAATAGGCTCGACACGGATAGTTGGAACATAATGAAATAATTTGCTATACTCTTATCACACGCCAATAAAGTTGTGCATGCGACGTTGAACTTCGGAGAAAATGCACCAGTAACTGTAGTACTAACCTCAAATAGCAAATCAGATGGCGACGTATATCGAAAATGGTAGTAATAATCGTATTATATATTTTTCCTTTCGCAAAAATTCCCGTTCCTTATCTCTCTCCTCTATTTTTTACCCTTTCAACGTCTATATTTGTAGTTAGTTTGACTATTCCCTTGTAGATGAAAACATATGCAGTTTTCGAATCTAGTGGCGTGTAATGAAATAAAATTCATTAAGGGTATTTCGCAAGTGTTTAATAAAAAAAATCAATGAGAAAAATTTATATTATCCATTGACACTTCGTGATGGAATTGCATTTGAATTAAATTAATTTCTCAATAAAATTATATCAAATCATGGTTATCAACTCCTGCCTTCTTTTATATATAACATAACAATTTGTATAGCCTCTCACCGGTCTGATGATGTCGGTAACGACGAAACCCGGTCGCTGGTCAAATAAAAAAGTGGAAAAGCTAAAAATATTGGTTTTAATCTAATAATAAATTAAAAATGAGAAAAATATTACGGCGATCAATTTCGCGGTCCTAGCTATAACTTATTAAGCTTGAACGTAAATCCAGCACTGCTAACCAGTTCACGAATCTGAAGTTGCAGTACGCATTTTATATCTCGAAACGCAGCAGCTTTGATAGCAACCTATAAAGGGGAATTGTGTTATATGAAGCTTTGGCGATACCAAACAGCGAATTATAGAGTGAGGTATACGCTAATGAAAGGAGAACTACCAGATACTAAATAATGGTGTTTAAGATAATGAAAAGAGTTTAATTGTGTTTATATGAACTAATGAATGTTAACCTTTTCCAGAGGTCGATGTGTTATTTATGTATATCACAGTGTAATAAATAGATTTTTACTATTCATGGTTTATACAATAATGTAAAGAAAATAAGAGTAGGTAATTATCATATTGTATATTATCCATTCATCATTCTAATAGATTTGAAAGGAACTTAGGATTGAGGATATTATTAAAGTTGCAATATTGTAAGTTTCCAGTACTGAGATAAAAAAAACGAAATACTAACAACCTTTTTTGTAAAAAAAACATGGTATTCTAAACATTTTTCAAACTTCAACTCTAATCTTAAGTTATTAAGAGACGGGTTTTTAATGCGTTACTTATTTTGGAAAATGGCGAATGAAAATGAAAATTTTTATTAACGTTATTCAGTATTTTTGTAGACGTTTGACTTTGAAACAAAAAATAAAGATGGACCAGATCTTGTTTGTCTTGTTTTGTTCTACCCCAATCTTTTTAAATGACAGATCAACAGCTAATATGCAATTGACTATCAAACGACATAACAAATATGCTTTTGAAAGAATTAGGTCATGTTAAAAATCAATTGTTAAGCTTTAATTTGGGATTCAAATATAAGTGAATTTTAATTTGAAAAAAAAAATAACGACCTAAATTGTGAAGGGAGTAGAATATAAAGCATAAAAGAGAAAATACTGGATTAGGAGTATAAAATAAGGATTCGTTATTCATATTAAAAAAAATCATTGCAAGTAACCCTGTTATTGGTTTAACATACACACACTGCAAGATGAAGGATTCAAATTCGACATTTCTTTTGATTTATTAACCGATTTTTTCCTAGATGCATGTTAAAATTGCTGAGGATTTTTTTTGCAGAAATGGTCCATTTTTAATTAAGAGGACATTGTAAGGGCGAAAACAATAGGTTTTTAAAAAACAATGTATTTCAAATCTTGACTAAAAATTAGTTAAATTTGATAATTTGTAAATATTATCCACGAATTGGAACTTAAGCGTATAGCGTAATCATCGGTATATCGACGGCCGTATTTTAGGCAAACAATACCATAGTCGATATATCGATTCTCAGTACTCTAACGGTTAAAAAATATTCACATAAAGATATTTATGTCCAAATTGGGTTATGATGGTACTGTGTGAGAAGTAGGAGGTAATGAAAATACGTATTAGTATACAGACAAAGAACGCCGCAAAATAATACCATTTGAAATACTAATATCCTAATATCCACTTAGTAGGGAAAATAGATAGTTGTACATATTATACGAAAGTGTTTGTAATATTTCAAAGTGTACTAAGTGAATGAATAATACGTATAATGAAGCGTTTCCACAGCATCACGCGAGTTTCCCATCTGCGCGGATACTCTGCGGTCAGATTTATTGTATCATGTAAATAACTCTCGTCTAATCTGAAACACGCCACAAACTTATCTCTATTCGCTCTCACATTACCTTTCCTTAGCCTGGCGGAAAAATAGCGGAGAATCGAACCCAATACGCGCAAAAGCGGTTATCCCATAAGCCGAACTTATATGGCACGGTATACCCAGATATTGCTGTAATTAATAGTTTCCTTCTAGGAGCAACAGGGTGCTCGTGTAGCAACAAGCCGTCAGGCGCCTTAGCCCAGATAACATCGACGGGCTTATTGTTCAAAGCGATAGCGATATGTGGGATATTGTATTTTTGTTTTCGTCTCACCGCGCTTACGAAAAAAACGGTTTCTCACAAGTTCATATTGATGAGAGTTCAACGCGCGGTAAAAGAAAACCCGGTGAAAGAAAACGTCATTAGGTAGTGAGTGGAAAAGAATGGAACTATTTCGAGGACGTCATTTCTCATTAAAATTGAGTATTTATTATCATTGTTTTTATTTTGTTACAAAACTTATAGCATTTCAATTTACTAACTAGACATTTCAACTTATTTCAATATTATTCAATCTTATTTTAGTTACGTGGTGCCTCCTAAAAAAAAGACTGATCTGCGCTTGGAGACGAACTTTGGAGTTATTTGACGAACACTGAATATTTATTTATTGTTTTTAATTAAGAATGTAAATACAATAAATGTCATGTTTGTTTTTATAACTTAAATAAGTTTTTATAAAGTGCATTTAAAAAAACCTTACTAACTAAACTAACCATCGCGCCGCTTCCTGGCAGAGGTAGGCAAATAGAAAAGAACGCCGCTGCTATTATCTTATATATCAGCTGTAAATATAATTGTTATGACTTTTAAATATACTATATTTCATACGTTTCACCTGCAAACAATTCTTGGAATAAAAATAAAAATTCGTTAAAAAATATCCGATTTTAATCTGCCCCTTAATTAAATACATTAACAACACAGTTTGTGTTAGTAATTTAAACATGATGAATGAAATGAAGACATCAAGTAAATTTTAAATAAAAGTGAGGTTACTTTATGTCGACGGTAAAATATATAAAAAATAATCATGACTTATGAGTATGATCTATGAGTTTGAATAGGTACAGTTTTAACTCATATAACTGACAAATAAAATTTATATTACTTGTGAAATTCTCAATCAATAAATATATAATTGAAACTAGCTCAGTTTAATAGCAGTGCGACACGCGACTCAATCTTATGACGTGTTCGCAGGAAATTCGCAGTTATTACAACAATAATGTAATAATTAGTTTTTTTCTACAAATATGTATGTATATATATATATATATATATATATATATATATATATATATATATATATATATATATATATATATATATATATATATATATATATATATATATATATATATGTATATATGTATATATATATATATATATATATATATATATATATATATATATATATATATATATATATATATATATATATATATATATATATATATATATTTATATTTACTTATATGTAAGTATATGTATATAACATAAATTTACACTTTACACTTAAATTATAGATGCAACAAAAACAATTTTTAATTTAAATAATGAAAAGTATCATTATATAGTATCCATAAAAGTAAATCCACGAGTAACTTCTTTCAGGCTACATCATGTCTTTGTTGGGGTCAGCTCTTCTTGTCCTAAGATTGTAGGTCTTTCTATCATAGACAGCGTCACCTGGACCATGCTTTCGAATCACGTTATCTTTCTGTAGCATCCATAATTTTTTTGGTCTTCCTCTAGATGTCCATAGAGGAAGATCCATGGCGATCGCCTGGTTTACAATACGTTCAGGTTCTCTACGTCCTATGTGCCCATACCAACAGAATTACCTTTCCTCTACCTTACTATGATGTCAGTTACACCCAGGCTTTCTCGAATACGTCTCTTTATTTTGTCTCTAAGGGATACTAGAGTTGACCATTGAAGCATTCGCATTTCAGCAGATTTTAGTTGGCAATAGAAAGTGTTATAGATCGTCCAGCATTCGGAGCCATTGAAGACTAGACCTTTATCATACAGTGAAATTTGAGATATACTTATACGTAGTATTTGTTCGTGATACCGGGTTTTGTCGTAATCGATATCGTCAAACACATGCAAAGTGAAAAACGACAAATAATCAACGGACAAGTTTCATATCTACAATGTGCACAAGGGTTCGGTAATTATTATTGTAGAACTCGGAAAGGATAGATATAAATACACGATGTTCTATACGGGCCTGGGTATCGACATTAAAAACCAGTAATTTATCACCAGGAGAAGATAAATACGGAAGATTCACACGCGATAGAGCGGGATGAATCGCGAGATGGCCCTACTTGGGCGAGATGGGAGAGGGCTGATACATGATACAATTGTCGTGCTAAATTAGTCGGGATATAGTGTTTAACACGGTCTTCTGGACCACATACTTACAGCGAGACACAAAAGTGCCGTACAGTAATAATTGATTCTTCAACGATCCATAATACTTCGTCCTACATTGTTAAAATGTATAAAGTTTTCTTATAGTCGACACCTTATTAAAGCTTTTGTCTAGTGTTAAGCTTAAAAATATTTGATAAAACACTTATTTAATATTAAATACCTAATTACACAATTTATGTAACACTCTCCTTATCGTTATTCAAATTATGTAACACTCATTTATCGTTAACTTTGTGTAATACCACTTAAATAAACGCTAATTCGTGACAATAAATTATAAAGTTTTAAAGTAAATTAAATCTGCCTTGTTATGAGTGCTTTTAATTTGGTGAGTATTTCTTCGTTTTATTTAAATCGTTTCATTAATTGATTCGGCAATCACTTTGTGGTAATATCTATCTATATTTAAAAACGGCGTTTGAATATGACGTGGAATGCATCGAGACACGTGTCACAATGTATTTTAAGAAGTAGTGATGCCAACTAAAATTATTTGTATTATTTTTTGACATCTCATCAAAGATGAAGAAGAATATGGAAGTCTGGGCATTTACGGGGCTTACGACCGTCATAGGCTGGTTTAAGTGATCACTTTACACACGTGTAATATTCACCAATTCTACCCATTATTGACAACCACACTACTCAAATTCTTGGAAGTTCTATATATATATATAAGTTCTATATATATATAGAACTTCCAAGAATTTGAGTAGTGTGGTTGTCAATAATGGGTAGAATTGGTGAATGTTACACGTGTGTAAAGTGATCACTTAAACCAGCCTATGACGGTCGTAAGCCCCGTAAATGCCCAGACTTCCATATTCTTCTTCATCTTTGATGAGATGTCAAAAAATAATATGAAAATAACTCCTGTAATTGGAGATAATCCAGATTTTGTGAACAAGTATTTGGACACACTCAAAATGTTGTAAAATTATTTGAATAATAATTTTATCAGTATTCTGTAAATGAGTAGTGAAACAATTAATTAAACGTATTTTCTTGAATGTTTTTCGCAGATACCTTGTGGCACATTTATAAACTTTAAAAAATTAATTAAAATTAATTACATTTAGGATTTTTTACGGAGTGTGGGGGTTTTTAGTAAGGGAGTGTAATTAATTATGAGTATTTTAATGTTTTAGAATTTAATAAACCCTGATGATGACAAGGTTCTTGTCGAAACCGGTAGGTTAAAATGTACTAATAAAAAAAAGTGGTTAAAACAAAGTCGTTTAGTTTTGTAAAGTTAATTTTTTTTATATTATTCACTGACACTTCGTGATGGAATTGCATTGCATATTATTAGATTAAAACTAATATTTTTAGCTTTTCCACTTTATTAAATTACTTTAAAAAATTAAACGTATATTTGAAATTAATGTCTGATTCTCAAATATCAATCTTTCGGATAAATAAATGATAAAAATGTACACAATATGTATATTACGATCTCAGCACGGGACAACCTGTGATGACACAAACATAAACTACTTTTCGTACTTTTTCGCACACCTATATAGCTATAAAGATGAAATGTAGCAAACATACTCCTTAAATGCATAAAACAACTTCAGTCTCTGCACCTCCCAGGTGGAAGACAGTCCATGCAGAAAAACACCTGTCTCTGCTGGCTGTTTGTACTCTCGTACGTGACACTAGCGCGCGGCTTCTTCAAAGGACAACCCGGCGACCACTTGCGGCCTGACGAGCGGTGGCTGCGTTCACACCCCGCAATGACGTGTGGCAAAAAAACATCGACGATGCGCCATGTACGACTGTTGAAGGATGTCCTGTATCAGTACGTTGTAAAACAGCACTTTTTGGTGATTTTTTTTAAAGGGAATGGTAGTTATTGAATTTTGAGGTATGGTTTTATATACATTTCATGAATACAATTTTTAAAAAAATGTAACAGATTTCTAAGCCTATTTCACGGGCGTCTTGTCGCTTCAGTGTTAAATGGGTGAGAAAGATTCCCCTCGTAAATTTGGAAAAAAAACAGAAAAATCGAGAAAGAATTTATTAATTTAATGTTTTTATTGTGGGTGAACTAAAAAAAAAACAATTTTTTTAAGATGGGTATAAAAAATAAAACTTCAAGGTACCTACTACAACAATGATACGAGTATCAATAACATTTTAGATATTTTTTTGGTTCACTTAGAATTCAAATAAATACTGAAGTAAAAAAAAATAAGACCCAAAAACTGCAGTATTGTACATATGTATGAGGATTGATTTTGTGAAGATTTTAAAACTTTTTTTAAAATAAAAAAAGGATTAACTCGCAAAGCCTATTCTGTTAGAGGCTTGTCTGCAGGTAGGATACTTAAGATAGGGAAGGTAAATGTGAAAAATACTTTACAAACACCCAGACCAATTGAAAATAAATCTTTCTTGAATTTATTTTGCAAAAAATGGAATTCGAACCCACGACGCCTGTTTCGCAGTCGAGCAATCATCCAACTACGCCACAGTATCTGTCAGTGTTCAAACTTACCCGGATTCAACGTACACATTATTCAACAATTTCAAAAATACAATTTTTTGCTTATTAAGACGACAGGGACTCAGAAAGAATTCAGAGATTTTCTTGCGAAATCACGTAAGAAATGAACCAGCGAATTCGGCATGTCCGTCGCCGTCGATTTCTTCAACCAACCAACCATATAAAGTAATAAAGGATTTAATCATGTTTTGCCGTTGCTGTACATCGATTATTCATTTACTGGCGCCCTTAGAAGGAAGGTTTGGTGCTGAAAATGAATTATTTATAGCCATGTTATATTCATGACTTGGGCAACACTACTGCTACCACCCAGTGATCATTTTTTCAATATTATTAAATGAGGTTATGTAACAGACGAAAATACAAAAAAAGGATTTTTAAATTATTGACACAGCAAAAAAATGTCAACTCCGACTGCATGAAATAAAACGTAATGCCGTAGTTTAAATTTCATTATTGAATTAATTCTTATCGAATCTGATCGATGAAAATTTATTTCGGTTTTCAGGGGGGTCAAAATAAAGTGATTTTCACTCTCATATTGATTTAATGTCACCCAGACTGCCACAACATGCGCAGGACTGATTACTGACTGTTAGTTAGTAAGTTAAAATAATATCATACAATTCAGTATCTCATATCGCCTGGAAGATAAACAACAGATGTCGATTTCTAAAACCGTATTTTAAAAAAATGTGATTTTTTGCAGTGTTTTCAATATTTAAAATATATATAATTAATTTCGTGAATGTTTTTCGCAGATACTTTGCGGCACATTTTATAAACGTAATAAAATAAAACAACTTTGTTTGAATCGCTGTTTATTGGTACACTTTATCCAACCGGTTTCGACAAAAACCTTTTCATCATCAGGGTTTATGAACTAAATTCTAAACATGAGTATTTCAATGTTTTAGAATTTAGTACATAAACCCTGATGATGACAAGGTTCTTGTCGAAACCGGTTGGATAAAGTGTACCAATAAAAAGTGGTTACAACAAAGTTGTTTTATTTTATAAAGTAATTTAATTAAATTTACTGCTATAGGTTTAAAGGTTTAAAATAAACATGACAATACCTTTAACCGCACCCTCTCTTATAACTTTTAAGAAACGTCTGAGACATTACTATCTACCACTAGAATCCTAACTGTCCATCAACCTGATCCCTTAGTTTTTCCCTCTACCTCCTTGCCTAAGCTTCCTTTTTCCTTTGCCTTCCTTATTATCATGAATTTGCAATTTACGTTATTTTTTTTAAATTTTCAAGTACTATCTACCCTCTGATTGCGAACAGCTTAATAAGTTACGTTTTGACCAGTATCACAAGTCTGTTTTTGGTTGGTTGGAAGATATTACTTTTTAGCAATAAGCCCACCAATGTACTAGTTTCTTTTCTGTACATAAAGTTCAAATAAATGAAGAAATAAAATATTTTGGGTTCATGAATCATGGAGATGTATGAATGTAGAAGTGGTGAAGATTGTTTGTAAACAAATTGGTGTGGCGTCTGTTCATACAAACCCGCCGATTATTTCGACTCTTGCAATACTTGAAAGATCACAAAGTCCTTTGAAATAAGAAATGAATTTTGGCTTTTGATATTATGACTCGGAATCGCACGGGAGATCTTCAATTTATTACATTTTGTGTTTGATGCAATTTTAACATGTTTATCAAGTTGTATCTAAGTGATTCTGTCGCAGCAATAAATGGCTCTTTTGGCAAACGGCATATTTCCGCGTCAGTCACAATAACGGCGAGGCGATGTGTTTCCATTGTTTGATTTCCTTTTACGATGTAATCGCGGGTAGAATACCTCGACTGGGAGTAACTGAGAAAACACCGAGAGGATGTAAAGATCAAAATGGCATTCAACAAAATGCAATTTCAATCTCTTAAATCTGGCATTCATGCAATATATAATTTGATAAACATAACCGCAAAATGAAATATCAAGACAAATACTAGCTTCAGTTGAGGATAAAACAGTATGTTCTTGAGTATGAATGGTACACACAATCCATTCATTCTATGTAATTCTTGTCAGACAATGGCTAATAAGCTTTCATACAAATATTATTTCGAGTGATATTTGTAGGTTAATTTTTTTACATCTCAGCATAGATGAAGGAGAATATGGAAGTCTGAGCATTTTTGGAGGTGACGACCGTTATAGGCTGGTTTAAGTGATAGCTTTACACACGCGTAACATTCACTAATTCTACCCATGATTGACAACCACACTACTCTAATTCTTGGAACTTCTAAGGGTATTGTTCAAACTCGAAACATTGTGCTTGAACTCACTAGAGACATCTATGGTGAGATGAAAGAAGCTTTTTATTGGGCAGAATGGCAAAAATGCCCAGACTTCCATATTCTTATTCATCTATGTTGAGATGTCAAAAAAACTCCTAATTAGAGAAAATCCTGATTTGTGAACAAGTATTTGGACAAACTCAAAATGTTGTAGATATTTGTAGGAATTTCGAAAGGCAAAATTGTTCGTAAAGAATAAAAGCAGCATGTTTGAAGGAAAAAAATAGAAAATATAACTAATCACTTACACATATTTTTCCGTATTTTTTCCGGTTCATTCATTTTGGACCCCTGACAGGGTTACATTTTGTATATGTCAGGCAGCTGGTTAATTTGGTAATTTTATTTTTAAAAATATGCCCATCTTTCGCCCTTCGAGAGTTGATTAAAAACTGTACCAGATTAAGAAGAATACCAAAGTCAATATGGTAACACAAAAATATAAAAAGATGAAGCAATAAAGGAGGATAAAATCGCTAGCAAAAATGTGAGATTTGCATATCACGGAGATGAGCGAAAAAAGACTATTATACCATGAATTATATCAAACATTTAACCTTGAGTGTAAGTCCCTCTCCAAGCACAAGAGCTCAGTCTCTTTTTTGGAGAGGCACAGCGAATCTAAAACTATTAGTTTGTCATATCGCCCACTCCTTTCAAGAACGTCATAAATCAAAAAACTTGATTTTTCAGGAGAACGTTTTTAAAGTTTAAAAATATAATACAATGTATTAAAAATAAATATCAAGCCACTTTCTGAACTTTTTACTGTGCTACAGATCTTTTTAGGTTAAACCTGAAGGTTATTCCTCCATTTGAAAAAAATTAGTAAATTAAAAAAAAACAATTAAACAACACCTTTTATTTAAAATGCAAAAACAACACTTTCTGCCCTGTAGCGGGTAAATATTAAGTTAAAAATATGCCTCTTTCGCTGGGATATAGTACATCTTCTGGGCATTCCAAAAACATGCACAACTGAAAATTGAAGATTATCGATTTATGACGTTCTTGAAAGGAGTGAGCGATATGTCAAATGTTTAGAAATTGTATTATGTTGTACTTAAAAATGTAACTATATTAAATAAAATTTAAAAAATGTGCGGATTTTTCAGAACGGAAATCTTTATGCAGCCTTTGAGAGTGTGCTTGTCGCAGTTCGGCTCGAGCACAATGCCATAAAGTCCGCCACCCACTGTGCCCTCTGAACGAGCCCTGGGACCTACATATGGGAGTGTGCATCGTATAGGTGTGTGCATCGCAACGTCCGGCCCGCGAGAGCCATGTGTCGCGGCCGCGGGCGCTGCTGCGTCCCGCGACGGACAATTCGTAATACGCCCAGTTATCGTCGAGATCGGAGAAACAACAAAAGGAACAAAGGCAGGTAAAGAGTAAGAAAAACAGATGGAGCAGATTATTGATTATCCGGTTGGGTGTTATGTCAGGTGGCAGAAGTTGAGGGAAGGAGTGTGAAATGAAGAAAATTTGGAAATGCACCTAATATCGTAGTCATACAGGAGAAACTGACCAAGTGCAATTTTTACAAAAACATAATCATTGACTATTTGATATCTTATTAGCTTAATGTTGCCCTGAAAAAATCCAAAAGGATTTTAAACTTGACAGTATAATATATTGACTTCTTAAAAATGACTAACTGCGTGATGTTTATTTTGTTGCCAAGCAAAAGTGTCTTAAATGGCCCTCCTAAACATTTTACGTTTTGTTAGTTGGTCACTTTCTCCTGTACGACCACGATATGTTCATCAAGTCGGATCATCAGGACAACTGACGCCTTAGCGCTTCTCACGAGTAGAACAAACTCTAAATAAAGTTCCTATTTACAACAGTTTCCAAATACTGTATGTGTAAATAAGTGTGTCCAAATACTTGTTTACAAAACAAATCTGAATTGTCTCCAATGAAGAGTTTTTTTTCTACATTATTTTTTGATATCTTAACATAGATGAAGAAGAATATGGAAGTCTGGGCATTTATATGTCTTATAACCGTCATAGGCTGGTAAAACCAGCCTATGACAGTCGTGAGCCCTGTAAATGCCTAGACTTCCATATTCTTCTTCATCTTTGTTGAGATGTCAAAAAAATGTAAATAAGTTTTACCAGCCTATGACGGTGTTAAGTCTTGTAAATGCCCAGACTTCCATATTCTACTTCATCTTTGTTGAGATGTCAAATAAAATAATAATGTGAAAAAGTTCCTATTTTTATCGTTCACCTAAATTGATAAACGAGGAATATGGGGATTTTGATATGTTTTACTCGTCATTGTCAGCACTGAGATCGCCTACATTGTAACACGACATTTATATCGTGGTGTGTCCCTAGCTTCATACAATTTGCCATTGACTTGAGCTTTCGTCTTTCCCTTTTCCCCCTTTCCTTCCTCCCGTCTGTCTTCCAGGTATTTTCATAAATTCACAAATGTGATATTTTGTAATTGGAAGAGTTCAATTTGTCATTTTGTGTAACTCATGACTTGATTGTTGTAACTATTCTTTAAAATTCCCAAATAAAATAAAATAAAGCTCCGATTTGATTATTTTCACACAAGGAAATCACTTTTGACTAACTTATGTCTTATAATGTCTACAATATATGTGAAGTACAGCTCATAAGACACACATTTTAAAATTTCGTTTCGGGTACGTAAGCAAATATAACTTTGATACGTTTCGTAGTTAAAGGTTATCAAATAATCCAATTTCGTATATTTGATGGGCGAAAATAGTAAAGCCACCAATGAGACGGATTGAAAATTGGTTGATAAAGTATGGAAAGCTACGATTTTATAGTGAAATAGATAGCGTCGTTTGATCGCGCCAACTATGATTACATGACTTATGAGATACAAATAACTAGTATTGTAAAATGTGCCCGCGTCACAGGAAAACCTACTGAGAACGCATTGTCGTCGATTTTAAATATTCATATAAGATTCTGAATAAAAAAGTAGTTAACTTTTACTGTTTTTCTAAAAAAAATTTAATTAAAAAATTATATTAATTGATGACCTTATGTCATTAATTTGTAGTGAATGTTATGTTTCAGTCAGTTAAAATATATTTTGTTAAACAACGTTAAATATTAATTTGAAAATTACCTTCTTCTTGGGTTGTATATCTAAATTTATTAAAATCTATTTGATATGTGTTTCTATGCTTTCAATGTCATAATCAAACATGATGATGAATATGAATACATCGATAATGATGGTGAATACATCGAAACACGTGTTACAATAAATTGGAATGAACGGTG
Organism: Brachycentrus maculatus; assembly: GCF_059751285.1. Lineage (NCBI taxonomy): Eukaryota > Metazoa > Arthropoda > Insecta > Trichoptera > Brachycentridae > Brachycentrus > Brachycentrus maculatus. The sequence goes on along the minus strand of NW_028280809.1, from coordinate 4,763,199 downwards.
GTATTTATTAAGTAAAAATTCGATACATGTATGAATATTACCACAAAGTGATCACTGAATCAATTAATGGGTAAAATGTTTGAATGAAATAAATATGTAAAAAAAACTCTAAGTATAAAATAAAAATCCAGATATATAGTCATCACTTCAAACAAATCTCACTTATTGTGCAAATTTTTGTTATTGTTTACAATTATAACTCACAACTTAGAGGAAAAGTATGAGATTCAATACATTGCTCTTAAAAAGGTCTACTCGATCAGTTCTCTCCTAGCTTTCTCTTCCCATGCACGTTCTACGATTACCCACTTGCAAAAACACTAAAAGGGTATTACGTCCGCTGGTAAAAGCAAAAGCTCTCGCGCAAAGCTAAGGAGATAAAAATGGAATACATAAATTAGTAATTGTTTGTATGTGTAGTAAAAGTACAAATAATGAGAGATGTTACGAGAACGTTCCCATGGCATCTCGCGGTAAAGTAGCAGGGAAACATGTCTCGTTATCAAAGGGTCCGTTATTATCGAGAGATAATGAAAGTATCGTATGGGAGGTGTGTGGGTATCGAGCCTAGCACGGTTAACCTTCCCCTCCCGGCGATATATATTTACTACAACTCGACTTTTAAAATGAAAACATGAATATAAAAGATAACATAAATAAAATGTAACTTTGTTTTAAAATCACTATAAATATTTTATTATAACTTAATTATAATGTCTACCGGTTTCGAAGCTAACCGCTTCTTTATCAATACTGATTTGTACTAGATTGGTTAGTATTAGTCTTGATAAAGAAGCGGTTAGCTTCGAAACCGGTAGACATTATAATAAAGTTATGATAAAATATTTATAGTGATTTTAAAACAAAGTTACATTTTAATTATAAAATGGAAAATCACAAAGTTAGTGCTTCAAATATAAATTATAAAATATAATAGATACGGACTAAGAATTTTTGTATTTCTCCGTAATATAATTATGTATTACGTGAAAGTATTATAATATAAAGTCATTCATTTGCAGCGACGGAAATAAATAATTTGTGAAAAAATCATGAATAAAATCACAAATACACAAACGTTTTTCAGTGTATGCGTGGGTGCCGTGGTTTATGTATACGCACATGTCGTCGCGTGTTTACTGCGCCAGTAGTCCGCAAATCGTCTTACGCGGCGGTTATGTCGCTACGCTAGCTATTGAGGCTACTTGTGATGTATTATTTTCTCGTTTTCAGATACTTACCAGAGCTAACATTACAAAATTGTTACATTTGAATTTCAACTATGGTCAATAAAAGCAACATTTAAGAATATTCACATTTTTTCCGGTTTTTGAACCACATTTTCAAATGGTGTACAAAATACATATCACCGGTGCACGCGGAAGTTTTTAGCACCATAAGGGAAAGGTTAACCTCGGCTGTTCTCTATGTCTACATGCATATGGCAGAAACCACCAAGTACCTATTTCATTATTGCATGTGCAATGTGCGCAGGACTTTAATTGAATTCGTTCTAATACTGCTCCGAGGTATGAAATGTGGCGTGGAAGATGAGAGATTGGTATATTGAGATGTTAACTACGATGATGTATGTTCAGCTTTCAAATGTACATAAAAAAAAACTTCTTTATGAAATTAATGATATTAACCTCACCCGCGGCGAATAATGTTTGTAAAGACAGATTGGTTTGGCGTTCGATACTCTCTGCCTTTCCCTGCGGGGAAACGGTGTGATGTTTAGTTAATTAGCTATATTTTAAAGCGGTTTTGTAGTTGGGATATGTGATTCATTTACCTTTTAAATATATTAATTTACGAAATTGCGAAAACATAAGAAAAACTAAAGCAGACTTGACCGTAATAATAATTATTCTTCTAACCCTTACCCGCATTCAATGGTGCATAGGACAGTGCAACGCATTAACGTAGTGATTGTTATCCTGATCGTTACGCACATGAAGGCAAGGTGATCACTCCTGCGCTTCAGGGACCAGTCCAGGGTTAAATTAAATAAATATAAGAGAGTAAAATCACTTATATTTATTTTCACCCCCACGTGGGAATCGAACCTGAAACCTCCAGCATTTAATGAAATATGCGGTAAATGATTTATTTAAATACAACTATTCAACATCTCACATAGTCTGGAACATAAACGATAGTTGTCGATTTCTGAATCCGTATTAAAAAAAAATTATTGCAATATTTTGATTATTTTAATAAAAATGTTATGTAAATATACACTATGCTAACTTTAATACAATAAGCGATATAAATCAGAGTTGCATTAAAGTGAGTAATATTCCAATCATTCTTATTATTATTCCACCTCATTTTTAATACGTTATAAGAGTATTTCGTAATTTCGAGTTCAGCTATGTGAAAGGTCATGATATCAGCAGCCGTTGTTCCTAGAGTGCTGCTAGTCAAAAAATAACTACGAATCAGAAAAAAAGCCTAATCTATACCGAAATATTGTATTTCGGTTATTATTTATTAACGAAATCAAGACGGCGTAAATTAACAAATGAAAATAGGATGACATGACGATTAAAGATTATTCGTGTATAATATTATTACACTAAAAATTACAACATAGTATTTTTTTTTCAAGATTATACCCATCATTTTCTTTTTGAGGTCAAGGGATCTTGCATCCCTTATGTGACCTCCCTCTGTATCACAGCTCACTCCCAAGACCTAGGTGTGTCATGTAACTCAACCTGTCTTGGTGGTAGGAGCTTCAGCTTCTTAGACTCCAGTAGAGGTCCTCCAAGGATGTGACTTCGTTTGCGAGCGAGTGCGTTTGCAATTGAAGAGAATGTGGATTGGCGTTTCGTTATCCTCCATACAAAATCTGCATACTGGGGAGTCATGTAGTCCAATTTTTGTCATGTGTTTCCTCAGTCTGCAGTGTTCTGTCAAGGTCCCGGTTAGGATCCTTATTTGTTTCTGCTAAGTTTTAGAGCTTCTGTGGTGAATTTCAGCGAGTACCCCATAATCAATAAGCTACCCATCTACACTCTACCCTAATAAAAAATAAACGTATTGGAGTTTCATATACAGCTTCGTATGGAGAAATATACTCAAACTTTTTAATGTTTTATTTTTTTATTTTCTTAAACATCGCCCTTTTCGCTAGTTTTTGTTATTTCAAACATACGTTTTTGTCCCTCTCTAGTATTATTTGTTAGATAAAGATACCATAAATGATTATACCCCATACCTTTCGTAAGTCCTTGTTTTAAAATCCATACACACCTTAGTCCTTATTTTACATACCTCTTTTGGTCATAAGAGCTTTGATTATTATGCAATAACGTTGTACAACCCTCTTCCATTATCCATACAGTCATTAAATTATTTAATTAAATATAAAATAGCTATTCATAAATGATTGTTTATTTCAGTTTTGAGTCAAATAAGTGTGTGCTTACTAACGTTTTTTCGGTAATGTTTTTCATCCTTTTTATGAGATTTATTTTCATAAGTTTTTTGTCAGAATGCCATTTGCAGTTTGACGACGTCTGTAGCGACTAAATCTGGTTTCTGGTAAAATAAATTTAGCGGAAAAGGCTATACATATGGTTTTATTTTATGAAATATTATTCGTGACCATGATTACGCTGGTATTACTACATTCCACATAGATTTAAATGAATAAAACCTCGAGCCACAATACGTCACTGAATTGGATCAAACGCGAAGCGAGGGAAAATGATCCGTAAATATGTGATCCGCGAATGATAGTAATACGATTTCAAAATTGAAAATTGCTTGAAGGATTAAAAAGGGTTGCGCTGTTCTGTCTGTCGGTGGGTATTGATGGGCGTGTCATTAGTAAACGTAACTAACGTTTGTTCGGCTGTACAATACTAGTGTAAATGCACTGCCGTACTTAGCAGAGATGACGTATCTGCATTCAAAGTTGGTAGGAAAATGAGTCATTCCACAATTGGAGGCTACCATGGTCAATCAGTGGAAATCCATAAAGGACTAAATAGAGATAGAAGGGCATCATCACATTGTGTCGAAATAACAGAAACACGTATTTTACTTTAAAAAAAACGCAGTCAATGTTGGATGAATTTAAGTTTTACTTAGTAAATACCACTATTTCTTAAAATCTATTGTGGCACGTGTTTCGATGCATTCCGCCATTTATTTTAAAACACCGTAGATTTTAAGAAATAGTGGTAGTTACTAAGTAAAACTTAAATAAAAAATGCATAGATCTTAGCACAAAGTGACTGCCGAATCAATTAGTGAAAAAAGTTGGATTATTCTATCTTGTATCGAGTGCAGCTTTTAAAAATAGCTCGTTTAGAATATATGTATAATATCCTAGTCTGTTCACTGTATAGATTCAAAAGATTTGTATTAATAATAAAAGATACTGGAATTTCACAATGTGAATGCCAATTTAATAAATAGTGCTCAATTTAAGGTCTATAACGAACATTAAAATATGACTGGTTGTTCATGAAAATATATGATAGTGAGCCATAGTTAAAGTCATATTGTACAGTACGTTAATTTTCAGATTTCTTTCACCGTTTAAATAAAATATCTTAGATTTTTAAGACGCTGATAGCGCTTTTGTGGCTTGATATACCGGTTTATTTGCAATTTTCGTTGTATGGACATTTTTTTCAATGGATAAAATTTCTTAACCAATGAATCGACCACCTCCGATCTCTTAATTACGTATCTAAGCACTGATTTTAGACGCGTATTAAAAAAAAGTAACATAAATTAATTACGTACATGTCGACAAGAAATCAAATTAAAGCCATTTTGGGGCATTGGTTTCCAAAGTAAGGTACGCGTACTTCGAGGGGTACGTAAAAAAAAGAAGGCGGACGCCACATTTATTTATGAATTTAAAAAAAATAGTCTATTGTATCAAATCGTGTTATGCTGTCAACACGTGCGTCTTACTGGGTCTTATTATGATTACTTTTATCATAAGGGTACATGGCCAAAAAAACTTTGGAGATCACTGTTCTCGGCCACCAGATTACGAATTAAAACATATTATCGAATTAAAAAAATCACGTGTTCCTATTATTGAGTACGTATCTGTAGTACTAATAAGCTTCGGGTGTACAAGTATTTTAATCACAATCAAATTTGCTTTCTCCGTGAGTTATATATTAAAATATAACGCGTGTATTTTTTTTACGAGATAATTACGTAATCGGTCGTGTTGTAGTTGTTAGTCTGTGTAAAATATCAATATTGCCGATTGATTAAAAATCTTGTCAGATAATCAAGATTGGTCATTAAAGAACACAATTCCTTGGCACAAAATTGCACGTCGGCAAGGTGTCTGTCCATAAATATTGAATAATCAATACTGTTTTTGCTATTATGACGTCCGAAATTCGGAGTCGAAATGTACAAGTTAGCAAAGGAATTTAGTCATTTTAGTTGTAATTAAATATTGACTGTAAAATATTGAAAACATACGATTAAAAAATTACCGATTTATACAAATGAACAATCTAATTATTCGATTGCAAATATCGCTCACTCCTTTCAAGAACGTCATAAATCAAAAAACTTGATTTTTCAGGAGAACGTTTTTAAAGTTTAAAAATATAATACAAAGTATTAAAAATAAATATCAAGCCACTTATTGAACTTTTTACTGTGCAACAGATCTTTTTAGGTAAAACCTAGGTGTTTTTTCTCCATTTGAAAAATATTTAGTATTTAAAAAAAATAATTAAACGATATGTTTTCTTCAAAATGCAAAAACAACATTTTCTACCCTGTAGCGGGTAAATATTAAGTTAAAATATGCCTCTTTTGCTGGGATATAGTACATTTTCTGGAAATTCCGAAAACATGCACAACTCAAATTTGACGATTTTTTATTTATGACGTTCTTAAAAGGAGTGAGCGATATGTCTCGATTGTTGATCGATTCTTGAAATCACTCGAATATCTCATTGTAACATTTGTCATCGAATATAGGTAAAGTATAAGGTCACGGTCTATATTTCTTCTTATGATTGTGAATGTGCTAACTATTAAACTGCAGAGTGAAGAAATTTTCGTTTTTATTAGAAAATATATATAGCGCCATTTTCATTAAAAACAGTTCTTCAATAATCATTAATCTATTTAATCAAAATAATTAACTGTGTAACTTGTGGGATATTTTACGTTCACTTCATTCTGAATAACGAATAGTGAATATATTGATGTAATGCATACAAGTCCGCCTCCGTAGTGTAATGGTCAGCACGCTCGGCTACCGTTCTGGAGGTCCCGGGTTCGATTCCCAAAGGGGGTAAAATAAATATAAGTGATTTTTTCACTGTCATATTTATTCAATATTACCCTGGACTGGTACCTGAAGCGGAGGGCTGATCACCTTTCCTTCATGTGTAAACGATCAAGATAACGCAGTGCCCTATGCACCATTGGGGTGCGGATAAGGGTTTTATTATATTTATTATTATTAATGCATACAAGGGTGTTACTTAAAACAAAAATAAAGTTATCATAATCAGCTTCATTAAAAAAAATGAGGCGACCTAATAACGCTTCTAATAATATGAACGTATTAAATTTTCAATAATATTCGAAACAGCATGTAATTGGAATAAAATGGTCGACATTTTTACGTTAATATCTCAGAAATTCGTATAGCCAATGGAGGAAACTTTTACAACTAGAATAATAATATTATATCTTTTAATTCGTTCACTGATGGCCATTTTCTCATATAGGTACTGGAATATCGACTTCTTTCATCATAATGTCGTTTTTCTGGCTTTCACTTGACAATTTGATGCATCTCCGTCAGTCATCTTTGAGGGATAAATAATGCTCCAGATGGTCAAAACGTTTTCGTGGGTGTTCACGACTTATCTTCCGGTAACATTTGCATCATACATTTTCTTAACATGGATATTTTATGACAATGTTCCTACGTGCCATCATCAAAACGTTACCAATCAAGAATACATGAGTATATTAATACATGGGCTGATGACATTAATTTTCAGATTAAAATGTATGGTTTTTTGAGGTTCATTTTAAGAGAAAAGATGGTAAGAGTGGGCCTTTTCTGCGCTATGAGCATGGCTTAGAACGGGAACGTATGAAGAGAGCTGATAAAGCAGAGGTTATAATGGGAGTTGTGAATGATGTGACCAAAAAGAAGAAAATATCTAATAAAAAAGAGTGGGCAATGAGGATCGTCAAGATATAAATATTATTGAAAATATTTCTCTTATTGCCTCAGATATGTTTTTTTATCTGGAACATGATATTGTCAGAATGGGAAGGTCTTGTTTGTACATATAAAAGGGCAAAAAAACTAGTTATAATTAGTGACAAAACTATCACTAAACAGGATTATAGAAGGACTTTTCTGGGGATTCAAAGCTAGGAAGATGATAGTAAGAAAAGTGAGGATTAATCGTAAATTATTGTAAGCGCATACCAATATTATATGATAAAAACGAGAGAAAAATTAATATTTAAAACACATTTTTATAAAATATATTATAAACGAGTTGCCCTTTTAAATTCAATTTATTTTGCACAATTTTGGCCTTCGCCAGAGTCAAGCAATCCATATAGGCATACAAGCATAAGGGTTTAATTTTTTTTCGATTGTCATCGTCGCGACAATGAGATTTGTGAAAAAATACCGTACGTAAATTTGTCCGTCGAAATGTGGATCTTAAAAATGACTAGATCTTAGCACCTATACTGCCTACCCCGTTAAAATCCTTCCACGCACTGGCTTTTATTATACTAAACAAATATGATACTTTTTATTGCGATAATTATTTATTTATGGTCATGGAAAACCAAAATCTATACACTTACGCAAAACCTTATCGTACTATAAATCTACGAATGATTTAATAGTTTATTATAATTGCTTAATAATTGTTAAAATAATGTATTATCTACCGTCAATAAGTACGGAATTGAAATTTGAAAAATTAAAACAAAATCGGTTTCTACACCTATATACAATATGATTGTAAGTAGGTACTGAGTTTAAAAAAAAAATTGTTTGATAGTTATTAATATCATGACTTAAGCATGTATCACACTTAGTATTGTTGAAATAAATAAAAAAAATATCTTTACAACATTTTGAGTGTGTCCAAATACTTGTTCACAAAATCTGGATTATCTCCAATTACAGGAGTTATTTTCATATTATTTTTTGACATCTCATCAAAGATGAAGAAGAATATGGAAGTCTGGGCATTTACGGGGCTTACGACCGTCATAGGCTGGTTTACATCTCACCAATAGATGTCTCTAGTGAAGTTCTAGTGATTCATGAACAAGGTTTCTAAATTGGTTCATATATATAGAACTTCCAAGAATTTGAGTAGTGTGGTTGTCAATAATGGGTAGAATTGGTGAATGTTACACGTGTGTAAAGTGATCACTTAAACCAGCCTATGACGGGCGTAAGCCCCGTAAATGCCCAGACTTCCATATTCTTCTTCATCTTTGATGAGATGTCAAAAAAGAATATAAAAAAAATATCGCCTTTTCAATCTATGTATGATTCAAGTAGGTACTACATAAGTGTATTAATGTTATGTAAAACAAATGATAATAAATTAATATTTTTTTAAATAATTGAAAATAATTCACTAACATGACACTGTCATTAAAACGACGTTGTAGCCCCGTTGTGTTTTCATTAACACGCCTAAAACAATTGCGTCGAAACAAGTTTGGAGAGGTATCTCATATTCCACTCTTTATCGCGGGACTAGATAACGCAAACGTATTAAACACCTCTTAGCCGTAATACCTCAGGGCGTCTTAATACAATTGGACTGAATATCGGATAAACAATTACTATGTGATACCAACTCCTTTGTTGTTGTTGAATGTCATAATGGGCTAGCTCCAGCCGCGGGCTGCGAGGGATAAATAATTCTTATTGCTTGACGGCTGTGATTTATTCAGAGTTGGTCACTCATTGTCACAGTTCCACAGACTGTGATAACGAAACAATCAAATGAAAACCTTGTAGTCTATAAAAGTGAAAACATACTATATTTATAGTATTAGTAGGTAGTACGAGCTACAATTAATTTATCCATATCTTATAACTATCAGATAGCTGAAACCGTTCGTGTAACGTGTAAGGAAAGTCGTATTAAGTGGATGAATGGAGTGTTTGCGTATGGATAAAATACATACATGTAGATTTATTTTTTTATTATATTTTTATTTTTTATTTAATATAGCTGCTTTTTCTTGCAATTTTTATACATTTCTACTTAATAACATCTTACAATTTTAATTGGAGCCTCTCCAAAAAAGAGACTGAGCTCTTGTGCTTGGAAAGGGACTTTTCATATTTTTTGTTGTTGATAGTATCATGTTGTACATTTAAAAAAATACATTACCGGGGAACATATTTTTATGCGGTGCGAGGGAGTTGTCTTGTTTAGTTTTCTATTGTATAGTCTGTATATGTTTGTATTGTTCGTTAAGTTTATTTTTTAGAGCGTTTGTGTTTATTATATTTTAATTTCCAAAGTTACATAGAAGAAAAATGATTATTTTTTAGGCATAGAAAAATGTTTATTTTTGCACCCGTTAAATGATTTTGTATTTTAAAAAAGTGCGAGAATGTTGGTAGGTTTAAAAAGTAAACATAACATTACAAAAAGCGATCTATTTGCGCCTAGCTAGGTAGTAAAAAGGTGCATTAACAATTTTGTAAATCGTGCTTTTATTTCAAATATACTAAGCATTTTACAATTATTATTTATGCATTATGCTGTTTTTTCATACACATTTCTTTTACGTTTAAATTTTTGAAAGTCTTTGTTAACAAAAAATATATTTAAAAACTAATAAATACTAAAATGTGTAAAAAATATATTACGGTGAACCAAATAACACTAAAGCATTTCTTACAAAAATTATTAATATTTTGTAACTTGAAAATAAAAATTATGTGTTTTTATCGGCCCAGTTCGGTAATATAATTTGCTTCACGATTTCCCATTTTTTGTACATTTTTTAAAGCATATAACGTTAAAATATATCATTCATAAGTTAACGTTTTTTGGTAAAATAAATATCAATTAAAATTAGTATTTTAATTGATACATAGCAATGTACATAGCAATGGTCCTTGAGACGCCGTAAGACGAGTTCATATTGATAACGGACAGTTGGCTTTATAATCAATAAAGGTTGACGAGTTTATCACTAGAACGTCACAGTAACAGGACGTTGGATTCAAGCAGCAGATATCAATAATAAACAGATTAAAGCTTCGATATGAAATATCGATAATGAGCCGCAGACAAACTGCTTCCACCTTTTGATATGTAAAGTCGGACGAATGTTCTCTATGAAAGCTCAAAGCTCTCTCATGGCGATCCAAAACAGGTATTGCAATTGTACCAAGATTTGTAGCAGATATGAAATATTGTAACATGCTACAATGAAGTTGTTCGACGAGGAAGCAAGTTCGTCGTTTAAATCTATCACACTACATATTCCTTGGAGGTTTATCGCCTGTGTGATGGATAAAAGCAGAAAATGTACACATGTCGTTAATTTCAAACAAGCAAATGTCCACTTTACGTATGACCGTACAAGTATGTATAAATACATATATAGAAATCGCACAATTTTTAACCTTCTTTCTATATATTAAGCTAAAAGCTATCATTTGATCTGCAGGCGACTATGATCTGCCAAAAGTGTCTAAAATTATCTTCAAAAATCTTTCGAAACCATTTCGTAATATTTAATTAGAAAAAAAAAATAAAATACATATTTAAGACGAAGGAAGTAAAGAAATGGGTATTTCAAAAGTTCTTTTTACAAACATCTTAAAAATTATTGAAGTTTCATTGCGACAGACATTTTCAAATTTAAAAAGGAAAAACCCCAGTAAAAGAAAAATAACCTGCATATTAATTAAAAGGAAACGAAATATATGTTTTCGTTTTAATAAACGCAGAAAATTAATTAGAATGTGAGAAATATCGTCAAATACGATTTTATTTCATTGTTTTATTCGGCGTCACTTTGTGATATACCTATTTCATAATAAATATTATTTTAAAATATGATTTTATATACTAACATAATGAATATTTATTTTTTTGTAAAATTGGAAATAATTATTCATTTGGAATTTGGAATTACCTTAATTTTTTTTTGTTGTATTTAATATTTTTCAGGATTATTTCCTTAAATTTTTAACAAAACCAGTCATATAGTAATAAATTTATACATATGCATATTCAAATTTAGCATTTATGTAAAAACCGAAATAAATTATACAAACTATATTATGACACGTGTTTCCATGCACTCAAAATCATGTAAAAACATACGGTGTTTGACAATGATGTAGAGTGCATCGAAACATGCGTCAAAACATAGATCAATAAATTTGGTAATGGATCTTTGAAATTCCTCTGTTTTGTATGGTGTACTGTTTGATTACATTCTCTATCACTCTAATCAAAAGATCGATGGTTATCGATACAAAACAGGAATTTTCTAAGGTAGTAATATTTGTTCCTTTCCAATGATTTATTAATAGAAAGATCCAATTAACGTAATTAATGCGAACAAGGTCTTATAACTGAATGATGATCAACATGTCCGCGGCGTTAATCTCTCGATGGGTGGAGGCAGAGGACTTGACTGAGATAAGATTTCTCATAGAACACGTACACAAGCAATTTAACAATGATCACAGCTAATGCGATATTAATTCTTGGAGACCAGTCCGTGGACTGAATCTGGAAATAATTCGCGTGCAGCGGTCGGATATGTGTGCCGGACCGGTTGCGGGAGCGGGTTGTGGTGTAGCCGTCATAACTCAAAACGGATTCGTAGGAACTGTATTAAATGCCAACAAGGTTAATGTTGCTTATCAAAACAAACAGAGGGCCAGTTTTTCATATTGCACTTGAAAGACACAAAAATTATTAGCAACTCTCAATAATGGGTAGAATTGGTGAATGTTACACGTGTGTAAAGTGATCACTTAAACCAGCCTATAACGGTCGTCAGCCCCGTAAATGCCCAGACTTCCATATTCTTCTTCATCTTTGATGAGATGTCAAAAAATAATATGAAAAATAGTCCTATAATTGGAGATAATCCAGATTTGTGAACAAGTATTTGGATACACTCAAAATGTTGTAATGTGGGTAAGTTAGTGACAACAACATACCAAAAGGCAAAGTCTGGCAAGTACATTCTAGATTTGTCTCCTTGAAACCAGTCACTCACTTAGAGCTACCTGGCAATAATTATTTATAATGTACCAAATTCAAAGTACTAGTGAGTTATTACTGATTTTCATCTTCCACCACCTAAGTACACAACACTAACTAAGCTACTCATAATGCCGTTTCTCCGCAGAGGTAGGCAGAGAGAATATAAAACCAAACCACTCTGTCTTGGCAAACATTTTAGGCCTCTTTCACGTTCATGCATCTCTAAGTATTAATATGTGACTTAATGCATTAATATTTTTTTGAGCCAACCACCAATCTTCTCGTATTTTTTACACAAAGTAATTTAACGGGTGGAAAAATGTACAAAAAATATATGAATATAAAAAAAAACTAGTTAAAAAAATCTTTTGTTAATACTTATAATACATTCTACCAAGAAATGTTAGTATAGTACATAAAACGTTAATAATCAAGTTGCCACATGAATGCAAAAGGAAAGGGTCCTAAAAGTGAAGTGGGATATTTATATATATTTATATATATATATATATATATATATATATATATATATATATATATATATATATATATATATATATATATATATAAAAATATATATGTACATATATTTATATAAAAAAAAATCATAAGATTAATGAGTTTATGATAAATAGATAATTTATGCAAATTATATTTCACGTAGTTAGGCACAGCTATGATATGATAAATGCTTTTTAGAACAGTGTCTGATTTGTTCATGTAATTCCATCTAAGATTGATAGGTGTAAAAATCAACCCAAACTTAATTATGAGCAAACACGTTGTGAGATTATAATAACTAATATATACGAGTTCTGATTAAACAATAAAATTTATACTTTTTATTGATTTGGCATTAACTTTGTATTGTCGAATGACATGTTGATTATTTTAAAAATTAAACACTTTTGTAATACCACTTACTGAGTTTTATTTCAATACACACGACTAGTTTAAAAAACTACAGATTTTTTCATCAACAGGCAATAACAAAAACTAACGAGCACAAAAATATATACCTAAATATTTTTTTTGCTCGTTACATTTTGTAATCACCTGTTGATGAAACAACTGTTGTTTTTGAAACTAAATGTGTAATGAAATAATACTCAATAAGTGGTATTATACAAGCGATTAAATTTGAAAATATATATTTTTTAAAAGTAAAAGGAAAAAAATATTTTTATTTATAATACTAATTGATCTGTTTTGCTAAAAAATACTTTTATATCGACGGCCCCTACGTAAAGTACTCTATCTGCAAATCTGTTACTTTACAGAGAGAGCTAAGAAGATCTTTTTAACGTATTTTTTTATTAATTAACGGTTTTATCTAAAATTCTAAACTAGTATTATACATTAAAAAACACGATAAAATAATGTATTAAATCGTTTTAAAACTTTATGCTTAGTCAAAATTAAGTAGTTAGCGTTTTAGGAGTTCAGTTCATTTCGAAAATTCGATACAGATATATACGCCTGAAAACTAGGCGTAATTTATTTTTTGACATATCTTCTTCAAAGATGAAGAAGAATATGGAAGTCTGGGCATTTACGGGGCTGATGACCGTCATAGGCTGGTTTAAGTGGTCACTTTACACATGTGTAACATTCACCAATTCTACCCATTATTGACAACCACACTACTCAAATTCTCGGAAGTTCAATATATATGAACCAATAATATAGGCGTAATTTATTTCATGTATATTTTTTGTTTCTTTATATTTGTAGATAACGGTCAGTTGATAACGTACACCAAATACCTCAAAATTGACAAAGTCGGTATCATTTAAAAAAAAAAAAAAAAAAACAGTAGTGCTTGAAGAGAATGGATGAGGCATAGTGACTCTCATTTAATACTTCTAAGATCAACGTATATTTTTCTACGTGAATGAAGAATTCAACGTAGGTGCAATAAATTACTTTTTCATATATTGTATTTCATATATTACTTTTTCATATTTTGTCCGCCTCCGTAGTGTAATGGTCAGCACGCTCGGCTACCGTTCTGGAGGTCCCGGGTTCGATTCCCAAGGGGGGGTAAAATAAATATTAGTGATTTTTTCACTGTAATATTTATTCAAAAATTACCATGGACTGGTACCTGAAGCGGAGGGCTGACCACCTTTCCTTCATGTATAAACGATCAAGATAACACTGCGTTTATATGACACAGTGCCCTATGCACCATTTGGGTGTGGATAAGGGTTTTATATATATATATATATATTGTATGTTGAGGTATCAATAAAACTTGTATCCTTACCTTAAGTTTGTAAAACTTGAATTCATTAAACACTTCATATAATTCACGATAATGATAACTGGAGATACGTTGGTTTCAGAGCAGAGACATATCTAGTTCAAAAATCTCTCAGCTGCTGGATAAGAAATGACTATTATATCACCAGCGGAGGGAATAGAAATCCGCTCTGATAGCGTGCAAGATAAGACGTCACAAGTGGCAGAGATTTGCGGCCGAAGGAGAATGATGGAAGATTGGACGATGATCGTTTCTTCATCAAGTACGAGACGTGATGCTGCAATTGGCGTGATTAGGAGCGCTTTAGATCACGGTTTTAGAACACTTTACGAGCTCTTGCATATTTACTACTAGTCAGCGAGGAGCAATAACTTTAAATGTAATACATATGGTATATTCAAAATGACACTTATCTGTAAACTACATTTAAGATGGAAACATAGCTTCCAAAACTAGTTATCATAATGAAATAAACTCAAGTGGTAAAAAAAAACAAGTTTTTCTTTATGTCTTACCACAAAGTGAATGCCAAAACAATTGATAAAATATTTTTGTTGTTGTATGAATGGGTAACAAAAACACGTGGTTTACGAGTACCTACCCATAAAAATGCTTTTTTAGCAATTCAACGCATTTCGCGTTCGCCGCTATAATTTCGATTATTAAATAGTTACATTGGTAAATTTTGTGGTTCTGTGGTAATTGTTACAGACTTTGAGTCAGAGTTCCTGGGTTCGAGTCCACTCTACCACAAGGTGATTCCTATGTTTAATAACCCGCCCCTTTGTCCTACAAAAAAGTAGAAAATTGATATATTTTCTAGGTTTTACGAGAAATCAAATATTCCCTATTAAAAAAATAATTATAATAAAATATGCATAGTAAAGGTTCTATCATAAATACAACGTTAAATTATTTGAAAAGTTGGTTTTGGTCGTAAAATCAAGATCGAAAAGAGAAGAAAAATCACAAAGCTTCAGCCCTAATAAACGTTATTCGTTAGCGTGTAATTTCTTCCAAAAAATATTACATGTAGAAAAAATTATAATATTTACCAATTAAAATTTTCATCTCCTCTAATAGTGTATCGATTTAAAAGATAAACATATGTATATAGTGCATGCAAGTATTATATATTGTGCTCACAGAATAAGACGAGAGAGAAATAACTTAGTTCGAGGAGATGAAAAGTCGGATAAGTAATGAGGTAGCATTGCCGAGAATAGCGAATCATACAATGTATAACATTATCTAAATATTTATCATTACAGTATTAGAGGGGTATACATTATTAAATGAAGTGGTATTTACTTTGTATTATACAAACATGTATTATGTCCGCCTCCGTAGTGTAATGGTCAGCATGCTTGGCTACTATTCTGGAGGTCCCGGGTTCGATTCCCAGGGGAGGGTCAAATAAATATAAGTAATTTTTTCACTCTAATATTTATTCAATATTAACCTGGACTGGTACCTGAAGCGGAGGGCTGATCACCTTTCCTTCATGTGTTAACGATCAAGATAACACTGCGTTTATATGATGCAGTGCCCTATGCACCATTGGGGTGCGGGTAAGGGTTTGAAAAAAATGGAAATACAATCAGATATTCTTATTTATTTACTACTGACCTTTATCCGCATCCAATGGTGTACAGGGCACTGTATCAGATCAATGCAATTTTAACATAGTCGTTTACTATATGTAAGCAAGGTGCGCTTCAAGTACCAGTTCAGGATTTTATAAAAAATAATATCAGGGTGAATAATCTTCTGTATTTATTTATTTTGACTTTCCAGTGAAATGTAACCAGGACCAGGACGGTAGACGAACGTGTACATCATTATACTATAGATATTAATTAAATTTAACTTTATAAATACCAATGTTTCTAAAAATCTATTGTGACACGTGTTTCGATGCATTCAACATTAGTACGTAGTTTCATAAAGATTGTGAATGAATCGAAACACGTGTCACAATATTTTTTTAGAAAAGGTGGTATATGCAAAGTTAAACTTAATTAACAAAAAAATATTAATATTACCACAAACTGACTGACAAATCAATTGACGAGATAATATAGTACACTGCCGAATATGACAACACTCAACTTTTTTCTGAGAAAGCACCAAAACATGTATGAAAACACTTTAATTTATTAATTAAAATATTAATTTTATTATAAGCAATTTTTAACTCATATGCAGTTACAAAATAGGTACCTTAATATTTTATTTCAACGGTTATTAAAAAAAATCGTTATTTCTATCAGTAAAGTTGTATTCGACAGCAAATATTTTATTTGCTTGTTAAAGAGCGTTTAAATATTAGTATTCTTTCATTACTACAGTTGGAATTCAACACATGGGTTCAGGAATTTAAAAATCACAGAAAATAAAGTTAAAAAGGGGATAAAATTATGCTTTTTCTTTACACAAATGGATTTGTTTATATCCTTATGAGAATCATAAATTGAAATTCGCAAAAGTTCAAAGGGCGGGAAATAAATGGGACCGTTGAAACAGTTCCGATGTAAAGGTGTCCATTCAGGATACGACATAAATATTGCGTTTTTGGTCGCATTTTTTACACTTACAAAAGTATGTACTATTTCAAATAAAAAAGCTTTCATTTACTTTGTAGCTGTTGGAAAGTTTTCGTGAAATTTCGTACTCGAAATATCAATGAAAATAATATACATGTAAATAAAAATAAAAATGTCTAACATTTTAATTCTCCTAAAGTTATTCCTCCATTGATTTGAATTTTGTTTAAAATATTGAATTCGAATACGCACGTGTTATTATATATTCTTTTTTATTTTATTTAAACAGTTGAGTCGCATAAAAATGTGTCTGGGTAGAGGTAGATTTATTTAAAACATAATTTTATATAACAACAACCAAAAAAATTAAAGATACAATCTAATTTAAAAATGGATAAAAATAATCGTTATGTACTTGAAATACAATACAATATTTCTCAATAATCATAGAACCAATATTATTCGTTGAATATTAGGGTTTATTAAAAAAATTGTACGTAGGTATTTATATGACTATTTATAAAAATACAAAAATCCACCATATGATATAAGGACACACATATTTTGGATAGTGTTTAAAATTAAGAAAAAAGAGTAGAGATCTACAAACTCGGACTAAAAGATCTGCGACAAGCCAAACACAGTGGACTAAGATTATTCAAATGTATATATTTTTTAATGTTTAAGCAAGGTATGTACTAAGATTACAGATCAAGTTTTTTTCTCTTCATTTCCCTCACTAAGATTACAATGGAATACCAAGATAATCAAGTTTTATTATCTCCATATTATAGATCGATTTCCTTACCTAAAATCCTTCCTTAAAGATTTCCTTCCCTATATCTCGTTACCACGTGGAGTAAGGCAGTCGTATCTTGAACGGGTTCCATAATATGTGTACCTTTAGTGAACACGGATAGACGATTAACCTTTAAATTCAATATTCAGCTAAAGAAACCCGCTAGTCGATAAAGGTCCAGGAACAATGGCGTAACTTCAAGACTCTGGACTACTTGCGATCTTTCATTACTTAGTTGAAATGTTAACGGGGAAATTGAAATAACAAACAAGGAAAAAATGAAGGAAAACGATATGCGATTCAAAAGATATAACCTTTAAAAGAAACCGGTAGATATTAAAATCTCAGTGAGTGGTTATATAAATATTAATATTACCAATAATTTTGTAAAAAATATAAAAGTAAAAATGACCAACTACAAAGTAAATGTTATATATATTAAGAATATTAAAAAAAAATCCATTGGAATTTCAATATTACGACACGATGATTTTATTGAAATATTTTTTTTTAGATGGGAATTGCATACATCGCTCACTCCTTTTAAGAACGTCATAAATCAAAAATCCTCAATTTTCATTTGTGCATGTTTTCGGAATGCCCAGAAAATGTACTATATCTCAGCAAAAGAGGAAAATTTCAACTTAATATTTACCCGCTACAGGGCAGAAAGTGTTGTTTTTGCATTTTGAAGAAAAGGTATTTTTAAAATTATTTTTTTAAATATACTAAATATTTTTCAAATGGAGAAAAAACCTTCAGGTTTTACCTTAAAAGATCTGTTGCACAGTAAAAAGTTCAAAATGTGGATTGATATTTATTTTTAATACATTGTATTATATTTTTAAACTTTAAAAACGTTCTCCTGAAAAATCAAGTTTTTTTTTATTTATGACGTTCTTGAAAGGAGTGAGCGATATTATTAACCTTGCTTATTATGTACAAGGCTTATAGATCATTAAGCGGATTTTACTTTCTTATAATAATATATAACTAAAAATACTTCTTTAGTTAGTCTTCTAAGCTTTTTTAAAAAAAAAAATGATAGTTATTTATATCACATGATATGAGAGAATGACTTATTTTATAAATACTTAATTTTTTCTTCAATAGTGATGTTCAATAATGGGCAGAATAGTGACCGTTACATAATTTTATAAAGTGATCACTCAAGCCAGCCAAATTTCTGATCGTAAATCCTGGTATGCTTAGACTTCTATCTTCTTTCGTATAAAAAACGATTGATGCCTTATATCGATATCATTAAAATTTTCGGGAATAATAAATAATTAAATTTTACAAAAAATGGATACATTTTACCACAAAATGACTGCCGAATCAATGAATGAAAATGAATGATTAATTTGAGCTTTACTTGGTAAATACCAGTATTTCTAAAAATCCATTCTGACACGTGTTTCGATGCATTCCGTAACTTTTTCAAATACCGTATGAGAAGCTTAGTCTAAAATTAAGAGTTGTGTCCTTGAAACGTTGAATGAATAGTTAGGAGCTGTTTCCTGTTTAATTTTTATCTTAAACTTAAATTTAAAATGCATAGATTTTACCACAAAGTGACTGCCGAATCAATTAATGAAATTTCAATTCAATTCAAACCCCTATCCGCACCCCAATGGTGCATAGGGCACTGCATTATACAAACACAGTGTTATCTTGATCGTTAACACACGAAAGAAAGGAAATCAGCCCTCCGCTTCAGGTACCAGTCCAGGGTAGTATTGAATAAATATTAGAAAAGAAATAATAATGAAAATAATAATTAATTGATAGAACACGAGGAACACGTGTTATTGTATGCAAATGTATGTAGAAAATGAAAAGCGATCATTCGCTTTGCGCACATTACATAATAATACATAAATCTCATTTTAATTGGTTCTAGGTATCGGCACCAACCAGCAGTTCAGCGGCTCAGCCACTCATGCCTCGTTCATTAGGAGGCATCACATCAATCGGATGCATCTCGGTGTTCCCGGACGAGATCAAAGCCTGGGAACCGCTGCAATAATGGCACAATACCAAATGCGCTCCTATTGCAGCGCGTCTGCGGGCGCAAGTCGGAATCCTCAAACGAGAGCAGCAGATTGATGTATGAAGAGGTTGGACGGAATAACTCGTCGCTAGTGGCACATGGCACATGGGAAGCGTGTCAAACGCGACTTAACCCACCGCCACCGGCGTTTACTCTTAATTTACAAAGTAACTCTTAAATTCGTCAGAATCAAACTGAAATTTCGGTTATGCACAATTTAACCCACGGCCACCGGCATTTACTCTTATTTTACGAAGTAACTCAAAATTTGTATTAAAAAAAAATTAGAATTAAAGTTTATTATGTACACAAATATTTCAATTTAATGCTATTTCTGTGAGCCTAAGAGGCTCATTATTACAAATAGATATTAAATTGTGGTAGAGTGGGTTCGAACCGAGAAACTCTGACTTAAAAGTTCGCGACACTAACCTCAGGACCACAACCCGACATATTTGTTAGAATCAATCTCAAATTTCGGATATACGTGACTAAATCCATGGTCTTCTTCTTCTTTAAACCCTCATCTGAACCCAATGGTGCATAGGGCACTGCGCCATATAAACGCAGTGTTATCTTGATCGTTAACATTGAATGAAAGATTCATCAGCGGTCCGCTTCAGGTACCAGCCCAGGGTAATATTGAATAAATATTTGAGTGAAAAATTCTATAGTCACCGGTGTTTATTTTTAATTTACAAAGTGACTCGAGAATTTGTCAGAATCAAAACCAAATTTTAAGTATACGCGACTTAACCCACGGCTACCGATATTTACTTTTAATTTGCAAAGTGACTGGAAAATTTGTCAGAATCAAACTTAAATTTCGAATATACTTTAACATTAACGTGTAGCTTTTTATATGCTAGAAAGCATGATTAAGTTGTAATTTTTATATAAATTAATAAAACAGGTTGTGAGTGTTGACAATTTGTTCAGAATTAATATCAGGATTTAAGAATTCTTTTAAAGGAAAATATCATCAAATATATAGTAATAGGTACATAAACGAATGTATGTGTATACATATATTGATGAAGAAGAAAATGTCGTTGTAAAAATTATACCATGCTGGAAGGTCCCGGGTTAATTCCCCAGGGGGGTCAAAAGATGCTATACGGGGGGTCAAAAGAAACATACATGTGCTATAAGTATGTAAAATATATTGTAAAAGCGTAACCATATGTTCGCTCCTATTTACCCAGGATTGGTAACCGAAGCGCAGGACTGATAACTACCGGTGCGAACTTGATCGATAATTATACACTAAACATTTTCATGTAGAGTCCAACAGAGTCCTTGTGTGCTCTGACCAAACGGTTGTTTTACAAGAATTCAATTCATTAAGCAAATACCTCAACTTAACGCTGATTGCGGGCGTAATTAGCCTTCTTGGTCGGACTTGTAGTGAAGTTGTAGTCAGTGCTTGGTAGTTACATACTACGATAACCAGACAACGCAAACAATTGCGAACACAGGCATATGTTTACGGTTTCAACAACGCACATAGAAGATTGCGCCGATTGACATTTATTGCGTAAAATGTGATAAAAATAGTATTTTTATTGAGAGGACCATCATGAAAATATGATGTTACTGAAAAGTGTGAGATATATGAAGGTTTATAAACCTGTAGCATGATAAGATATATTATTGGCATCATTAATGCATCAGAATGCCGTACAGTGGCGCATCTGATAGCTTGGAAATTTAGGTAGTTTCATCTATTCAAAATTAGTTCTCCTATGTGACAAACGTGCTATTCTTCTCCTATAACCCCTATCAGCACCCACGTGGTGCATAGGGCATCGATTATTGGATATAAGAGTGGAAATGCGATGCAGATGATGTAGTGCTCAGCGTGGAGGGAATGAAATGTATTAGGAAACGAAATGGTGGAGGAATAGTAGGTACTATAAGAGAGGTAAAGAAGAATAGCCACAATGGCTAGGGTGCTCGATGTTACATACTCGTACAGTACTAGCTTGTGTAAGTTGTAAACTGCTAATGCGTACGAGTCCTTTGAGGGAGTATTATTTGAAAGTGTTCAAATAACATTTAATACTGTTTTTCTGCACTTTTTCATTTAAAACAGAAATATTCCCACACATAGTGTTAAAAAAATTAAGCGAGAAGTTTCAAAAGAGTTTCCGCTAAAATATTATTTTTAATAATTTGCGTGCAGTTATCTATGTGCGCAATTGTCTTTGCGAGCTGTTGTTAATGTGGGCATTTTAGTGTGCGCAATTCGCTCACTCCTTTCAAGAACGTCATAAATCAAAAAACTCGATTTTTCAGGAGAACGTTTTTAAAGTTTAAAAATATAACACAATGTATTAAAAATAAATATCAAGCCACTTTTTGAACTTTTCACTGTGCAACAGATCTTTTTAGGTAAAACCTGAAGGTTCTTTCTCCATTTGAATAATATTTAGTATATTTAGAAAAACAATTAAACTATACATTTTCTTCAAAATGCAAAAACAACATTTTCTGCCCCGTAGCGGGTTAATATTAAGTTAAAAATATGCCTCTTTTGCTGGGATATAGTACATTTTCTGGGCATTCCGAAAACATGCACAACTGAAAATTGTCGATTTTTGATTTATGACGTTCTTGAAAGGAGTGAGCGAATTGTCATTTTGGCAGTTATCTTGTGCACATTTGTAATTATCCACCTGCTAAACCGTGGCATTTGACTCCCAGCAACGTGAAGTTAGCCGCGGCGACATTCCTCCGCCATCCAGCCCGACAGGGGAATGCAGAGAGTAAATATCAAATGAACTGTTTATTATCTGCGATCACGTACCCTGATTGCAGCCTACTCCCGGGTGATTGGTACAGTAGTAGACCATAACAATAAAGTAAAATTGACCAAAAACAAAATTAATACTGCCATCAACTGGTAAAAATAAAGGTTAGTCATGGTAAGTGACGTAAATCTACTAGTACTACCATCACGACGTTTACGGCAGGAGTACGCGGAGAGGATGGAACGCCACAATCTTCAGTTCTGACATACACTCTAGCGTCCTTCACATCCATACACCTAGCCATATATGCCCTCCAATTACGTAGATTTTTGACACCACCAGATTAAAGGTTCTGATTGATTTGATGTGTTGTCAAAACAGAAAAAATTGTAAATGTCCAAAAATTTCCCGCACTCGAAATATTTTTATTTTTCATTTATTAAAAAAAGTTATTTAAAAAAAAAGATAAATTTTGCGCTACCCTAAATCTGTTTATATACTGCAACTGTCAAGTTTACAAATGTAAAATATGATAGACAGTTTACTCGACCAAAATGTTTGAATGGATCATTCTCATGATGTGTTATTACTGGCTAATAAATTAATATGAAAAATCACAAGACTATCGGTAACATTCTTTTTGAAATCTGTAGAGAAGTAAGGGAGATAATGAGGTTTGAACTTTAGATATTTGAATAAAACGAAAAACGGACACCGCCATACGTCATCAAATATTGCGTCATTGGGTTTGTTATGAGGCGTATCTCTTTATGTATATGCTTTATAAAGCTGTAATAGTAGTAGCGTGGATTCGTTTCTGTGACGTCATACGTTACCAACTTACGAATATAACGTTTTCACGAAGGCGAGTTTTGCAAAAGAAAATTATGAATGAAAATATTGATTTTATCGCCTGTTAAAAACACAAAACGAGTCTTATACAATCCTTTATAGGTTGAGTATGTTAAATAAGATTTTTCCTCCCGATAAAAAAATACTCAACATTTTGAGTGTGTCCAAATACTTGTTCACAAAATCTGGATTATCTCCAATTACAGGAGTTATTTTCATATTATTTTTTGACATCTCATCAAAGATGAAGAAGAATATGGAAGTCTGGGCATTTACGAGCATTTAGCATTCAGATGTGTAAATAAATTATCTGGTCAAATTATTAGCTTAAATAATAAAAATGAAAATGGTATTTTCTGGCGTTTCTCATGTGTGTGATTATAATCCAGGATTCGGACCTCACATACTAATATAAGAGTTTCTGCTTAGTAAAAAGCTTCTTTACATCTCACCAATAGATGTCTCTAGTGAAGTTCTAGTGATTCAAGAACAAGGTTTCTTAATTGGTTCATATATATAGAACTTCCAAGAATTTGAGTAGTGTGGTTGTCAATAATGGGTAGAATTGGTGAATGTTACACGTGTGTAAAGTGATCACTTAAACCAGCCGATGACGGTCGTCAGCCCTGTAAATGCCCAGACTTCCATATTCTTATTCATCTTTGATGAGATGTCAAAAAATAATATAAAAAAATACTCAATTGTGGTCAACTACGATACGATCTACCCTTCTCATATTATTTGTTTAGTGTATAGACTTTGTGTTGTGTAGACCTGTGTACAAGATACACCGATCGTTATCGTAGATAGATATTTGTCGGAATAGATTTTATTTCAAACTATTTAGATTCGAATCTATTTGTTTGGCTCTGGTGTAGATACTTGATGTGGACGATAATCACGCTGGAAATCTTTCGGCCTTATCTGCTAATAATGGTTTGTTCCCAAACATGGACTATCTATCATCTACAGGTGAGATGGTCGCTTAGCAACAGAGTGTCATTTGAATATCACATATCGCTCACTCCTTTCAAGAACGTCATAAATCAAAAAACTTGATTTTTCAGGAGAACGTTTTTAAAGTTTAAAAATATAATACAATGTATTAAAAATAAATATCAAGCCACTTATTAAACTTTTTTCAGTGCAATACATCTTTTTAGGTAAATCCTGAAGGTTTTTTCTCCATTCGAAAAATATTTATTATATTTAAAAAAAAATTTAAACAATACCTTTTCTTCAAAATGCAAAAACAGCACTTTCTGCCCTGTAGAGGGTAAATATTAAGTTTAAAATATGCCTCTTTTGCTGGGATACAGTAGATTTTCTGGGCATTACGAAAACACGCACAACTGAAAATTGTCAATTTTTTATTTATGACGTTCTTGAAAGGAGTGCGAGATATATCAAATATGTATTACTTTTGTGTGTCCATATCCGAAATCATCCGAAGTTTTGAATCGAGTTTATTTCAAAATGTTTAGGAATCACATATTTACATATAAATATATATTTTTGTACAACAACAAAATTGTTGATATTCGTTTGTTCAAAATCTTAAATCTTGGTAAGATATTCAACGATTGCTTTGTAATTTCGACACAACGTAGCATTTGCGTACGAGGATGTTTATATATACAGGGTGTCCCATAATCCGACGTATTCCTTTTAAGGGGTGTAAGGCCAGATTATGACTCACCAAAAAATGAAAATATGACCTCAGTAAAAGTGCCTTAGTTTTCCAGTTATTTCTACTTTTATGAATTTTTTGAGTGCCACTTTTTCAATTTTTCATATTTTAGGATTCTAATTTTTGTTTCATAATACTGAATAAGTATTCTATTGATCACAGTCCAATATTACCAACACTGGCTTGCCTTGGCAGAAAAAAAATATTGATGCCCGGTCAATAATTTTAAAATAATTTTTTAGTTGACTTTCACTCTTTACCCTGAAAAAAAAAAAAAAATGACGCTAACCTGGCAAGTTATTTTAAAAGTTTGCTCAGTTTTTGTCATTTTAAAAACAGTATAACATTTACTAAATTTTACATTAGAAAAAAATATATTGTTTTTTTAATGCAAAATAAGCTGATTTTATAATTATTTCATTTATTAGGAATCCCAATGTATAGAATAGCTTTGTTTTAGTATAGTCAAGTGTTTATGTCAAATTGAATTATTTTTGTGTGTTATTGTGGAACAAAAATTAGAATCCTAAAATATGAAAATTTGAAGAAGTGGCATTCAAAAAACTGATCTAAGGGGTAGATTTTCAGAAAATTCATAGAAGTGGAAATATCTCGAAAAGTAAGGCACTTTTACAGAGGTCATATTTTCATTTTTTGGTGAGTCATCAGGTGACCTAACACCCCTTGAAATGAAATTTTGTTAATTTAATATATGTGATGCTTGTTAATTCAAAGATGAACGTAAATTGGTTATAAGCAAATATAACTGATTATAGCACTCGTACACGACCCTTTTATAAGTAACATATATGTATATAGGTCAGTCGTTTAGAACTATCAGCAGAGAGTTATTATTACCCATGGCTGTTGATCGGCCGTTCCGGGTTCGAATCCTCGCGGGGGACATTGTAGATCTCTGTGTCAGATTGAATGCACACTCGACTATTCCATTCTTCCTCATTCACATCCCACACACATCTGCGATGGCGGATTTCATCTCCCGAGGTGAAATGCATTCTCAATGAAATACTACCACACGTGTTGCGGAGTTCACAGATAAGACGCTAGTACCGTTACTAGACATTATAAATTTGCGAGTGTCATGCCACAATATTGCACAGTTTGCATCGAAATTGGCTTGACGGAATACCTAAAGAAATTACTGAAGGTATCACATTATCCTTAAAATTTATGAGGCAAATAAGTTGGTAAAAGAAGCAAAGAAAGACAGAAGAAAAGTTGGCAAGATCAAGTACTTCAAATACTTAAAAGTGGTCAAGTAAGAAGTTGGAATAATCGGTGGGTATGTATGTGGAGATCCATGAATGTGGAAAAGGCGAAGATCGTTTGCAAAGACAGATTGCTGTGGCGTTCTATTCTCTCTGCCCACCCCTGCTGGGAAGCGGCGGAAAGATCTACATTCACCCCTTTCAAAAACCACAATTTTGGATTTGCGAGCATTCATCAGTAAATCGATTACAGTAAATACACTTATATATTTTTTTTAAAAACTACCCCCCTCCCCCTCCTTTACATTAATCTTGCATTCTGTTACATCATTGTCTCTTTCAAGAATGATTTAGCTCTCGTAAAATAAACAACCTGACTTAAAGCTCGAAAAAAGCTTACATTTGCCATAAAATCAGCTTTAATACGTAATTACTAGTCCTATACGGTCCTATACGGAGCGCAGAAAACAAAAGAGGTTAAAAGAGAATAATAAAATAATTCCGTTCTCGAATCGGGGCGGCTCGTTACGCGTCAGGGGTTTCATTCGTTAGGACGCGGCGTGCATTATTTCCATCATTAGCCTGGCATAAATGGCGAAATTGAGGGTATCAGTGTCGGGAGCTGTTGCGTACAAAGGCCGCTTGATTGAATGACGCGCGCCGCGGTGCCGGAGTCACACTGCGGACGCAAGGATCGGACCCATTGTTTCGGGCAGAAAAAGGAATCGAGAAAGCTCGGAACTTGGAAGTATAACGAATGTACATTCCTTATACTTGCAGGTACTTAATGAATGGCGGACATATTACAAAGTGCTGGAATCGAAGGCGTTGCTGATAATAAATCGATCTTAGAGTTGAAATAATTTGTATATGCGTATAATTAAATACTCGTACAGTGAAAATGTGGAGGTCCTCACCAAAAAGTAACATTAATATTACTAAAAACATATTTTAAATGCAAATCTGTTCTGTTTACTGTATTCCACCGAAATCTTAATAAAAGTTGCGACAAAACGTGACCAATCCCGTGTTAAACCAATATGAAATAATTAAATCGCACCAAAACGTATCAATTTTACAAGCTAGAATTCCTGATTCATTAAAATCATTTATAATGGAAATGTAACGTTTTGTTGAGGACCTCCACATATGTTGTTTTTAATAAACTAATCAAATTAAAAGTTTATTGACAACACATTGAGTGTGTTAAAATACAATAAGGATTTGGAAACACCTAAAATGTTGTGAATAAAATGACTGGTAAAATTATGATAGTCCGCCTCCGTAGAGTAATGGTCAACGTGCTTGGCTACCGTGCTGGAGGTTTCGGGTTCGTTTACCAGGGGGGGGGGGTCAAATAAATATAGGTGTCTTTTTTTCACGCTGATCACCTTTCCTTCACGTGTTAACGATCAAGATAACACTACGTTTATATGATACAGTGCCCTACGCACCATCTTGTATGTATGAAGGTTTGAAGAAGAAGAAAATTATATGCTTCATAAAAATTGCACCCCCATCAACACAATAGTTTATGTAAACAAATGATTTCAGTTTTTTTTAAATATCGTGTAAGTACGATTTCACGTAAGTCAAAATCAGGTAAGTAGAGGACGTACTGTAGTTGTAATTTTATTGTATAAAATGCAGTTAGTCCACCAAGAAATGTCCGTACAAAAGACCCAATAACAAAGACCTCATAAGCATATAGTGTGTGTGAATTTAAGATTTATGATATATGTATTCGTATTGTGCTAAATACATTTATTTATTACAATTACTGTAGGTACGTAAACATGAAGTTACATACATAAACATTGGAATAATGTTTCCTATGAAGATAAGTAGATGATTGAGTCGTCGTGTGTCAGAGCCCTAGAACTGTACAAATGGGTTGTTATGAACATTTTGAGCATTATTGCATTCTGAAGCATTGCAATTATTGCCATTACCGGAGAAACGTAGAAATACTCGATGATTTGTTTTATTGACGATCGTGTTAAGTGTTCCCATAAGGCAGTGATTCCCGACCTTTTTTAAAAGCGAGGGTATATCATTAAAAAATCAACCGTAAAAATGTGAAATAAGAGTATTATTTTTTTCACCATTTAATGCGTTTTCACAACAAGCTACAATCATTATGAGGTATTGCGTTATGCGACATATTTGGATTCATTCTAACCTTTATTCGCACCCAGTGGTACATAGTATTGACGCAGTGTTATCTTGATCATTACTTACATGAAGGCAAGGTGCAGGCGCAGATAACTCCTGCGCGTCAGGGACCAACCCAGGGTAATATTAAATAAATATTAGAGCGTAAAATCGCTTGTATTTATTTTCACCCCCCCCTTCTGGGAATCGAACCCGTGATCCCTAGCACGGTAGCTAAACACGCTAACCAGTACATCATAGAGGCGGACAAATTACATATAAATGTTTAGATACAATTCTATTATTTATATTAATTTGGCATTAATTTAATGACATAGTATGATGATTGAAATATAAAAATAAAACACTTGTATAAGACCATTTTTGAGATAACCAATGTAAACATCACTAGTTTTGAGAACTACACATATTCTTATCGAAAGGTGTTAATGAGGACATCTATAGTTTTCGAAACTTATCGTGTTTGCATTGAAGTGGTCTTATACGCGGGTTTATGTTTTTTCAAATAAATATTTTGATACATTTCCGCTTCAAATGACTATATTCTATATATATATTTTAAAGGATATGGCCATTTGATTTTTTCGATAGGAGGGTAGATATAATCTAGTAGGTATAAACGACGCAATAGGGATCTACGTTTAAAAATATTACGATGATAATGATATTTTATTTCTGTACGATGCAGAATAAATTTTCTAAATGGATATTTCAAATTATCAACAAACATTTTTACATTTTCGCGCTCTACAAAATCCATGATGTAGCGATCGATGCATTTTATTCGCGATACGGTATAAAATCGTACATCGAAACAAATTCAAATAATGAATCTCTATCATATTATACTTACAAAATGCATTGAAAAGTTTTAGAACTATAAAAAATGTTATTTTTTGACATCTCATCAAAGATGAAGAAGAATATGGAAGTCTGGGCATTTACGGGGCAGACGACCGTCATGGGTTGGTTTAAGTGATCACTTTACACACGTGTAACATTCACCAATTCTACCCATTATTGACAACCACACTACTCAAATCCTTGGAAGTTCTATATATGAACCAATTTAGAAACCTTGTTCTTGAATCACTAGAACTTCACTAGAGACATCTATTGGTGAGATGTAAAGAATGAGTGTCTACGCGAGTCTGGATTTACAATAAGGGATTTCTATTATACTAGTCAATCTTCGGCTAGATATATTAAAAAATTATAAATTTACTTTCAAGTGTCGCGGGTTAAATGTATTTTGGTTCGCCGGCCACTGGTTTTGGTTTCTTGCTTTTAAACAACACCTACTTAGGGCTCAGGAACATTATTTTGTATTTGCTTTGGTTGCGAAACGTCCAGAATAATAATTGCAACCTTTAGTAATGGGATATATATTTATTAGCCAACACCCGCTAGTTTGTAGTTGGCATAAAATTTAACAATGACTTAAGCTGGAGATTACAATAAATCTCGTCCTATTTCCGCGACTATAAGTCACCAGACAGTGAAAATATTATTTAAATTAACGTGCGGTAAGTCTTCACGTTAAAGGCATTATGTTTACGCTTAACGTGACGTAATAGCTGTTTCAGTAATCGATTTATTTCACCGTAATCGATTATTCAGCATGTGTTGCTGATGATAAATAAATCGTCTACGCGATGGCATAAGGAACAACAGGATAAGAGAAATATGCGAGATCGAAGATGTTGTTAGGTGGGGAAGGCAACGAAGGAGACAATGGTATGCGCATGTGACGAGAATGGAACCATCCAGACTCCCTTACATTGCATTGCACGGTCAATCCCAAGGTAGACGACTTCCAAGCAGACCTCTAAACAGATGGTTTGACAGCTGGGAATCAACATCGTAGGAGGCGAATCCCTCTTAAAAACAAGCCACAAGGCCTACACCAAAAATAAGAAGAAGAAGCCAGATTGACTTGCAGGAATATTTTCTCTGCATGCCTTCCGAGTGTCTTGTCTTATTAACAAACATCTGAAATTTCGTCGTGAGTTTTCACCTGAACCTCGGGACGTGGACCTGACTTGGGAGGTCGCCAAGGAGCTGGCAGCCGGCAGAAAATTTTGGGGGCAGTTTGTGGACTCGATGTGCTCCACATAGGCATCGGTTATGGGTTAAGTAAATATGTCAAATATGACAGGCGCTGTGGTATGGTTGGGCAGAGGCTCAACTGCGAAACAGTCGTCGCGGGTTCAATTCCCACAAATTGCAAAATTAATTGAAGAAATATTTATTAATAAGAATTGGCCAACAACAATCTAACGTCCCTATTCTTACTGTCGTATATACACACAAGCCTCTTACAATAGGTGCTTTTCGGATTATTCATTTTTTATTTTTAAATCTTCACAAATCGCGTACTCCTTTCAAACAACGTCATTTATCAAAGAAGTAGATTTTTCTGGAGATCGTTTTTAATGTTTAAAAATATAATGAAATGTATTAAAAATAAATATCAAGCCACTTAGTGAACTTTTTACTGTGCAACAGATCTTTTTTGGTAAAAACTGAATGTTTTTTTCCATTTGAAAAATATTTAGTGTATTTAAAAAAATAATTAAACAATACATTTTCTTCAAAATGGAAAACAACACTTTCTGCCCTGGAGCGGGTAAATATTAAGTTTAAAATATGCCACTTTTGCTGGGATATAGTACATTTTCTGGGCATTCCGAAAATATGCACAACTGAAAATTGTCAATTTTTGATGTATGACGTTGTTGAAAGGAGTGAGCAAAATGTAATAAATATAATGTTTCAAAATTGGGTAGAAATGAGGGATTGATAATATCATTGATTGATGGTATATTAAACTGTAAGTTTTGCTTTAATAATTTAAAAACGTTGACGAAGTTTCACACAGTCAAATATTGTTTTTTTTTTAATTTCACACAATTTACATACTATGTGAACTTGATGATATTAGAAAAGTATGCAGCGGAAACAGATTCACTTACCTCCACTTTTAAACGCTTTCATAGCATGAGGGACAGCTGTCCAAGGTCCAGGAAGATCTAGAAATACAGCATCCACTTTTCCATTCAGATCATCCCCAAAACCAGACAAACAAACATCTCGGTGACGAGCCTAGGACAAACAATAAACATTTTTAGTGAAAATACTAAATAAAAACTTATTTACTTTATATTATTTTTTGACATCTCATAAAAGATGAAGAAGAATATGGAGGTCTGGGCATTTGCGGGGTTGACGACCGACATAGGCTGGTTTAAGTGATCACTTTACACACGTGTAACATTCACCAATTCTACCCATTATTGACAACCACACCACTCGAATTCTTGGAAGTTCTATATATATGAACCAATTTTTGAAACATTATTCTTAAATCACTAGAACATCACTAGAGACATCTATTGGTGAGATGAAAATAAGCTTTTTACTAAGCAGAAACTCTTATATTAGTATGTGAGGTCCGAATCCTGGATTACAGTCACACACATGAGAAACGCCAGAAAATATCATTTTCATAAATTATTTACTTTACTTTACGTATGGCTCTGGCAAGACTCAATTCCATAAGGCTTCACCCGTATGGGTGGTGCCTTATGGGATTGAGTCTTGGCTCCAGTTTTGTCAACCAGTCCATCGCCTTCGGGATGGTCTCATGGATATCCCGAAGGTCCCCACCAAACCCTTCGAGCCGGCAGTCCTGCACTATGTGTCTTATGGTATAATGTAAACAGTTTAGAATATAATGTACACTTACTGTCACAAAATCAGCAACACCGTGATTATTAAATTCTTCTGAGGCCAGAGTAGCCCGGTTTTCATGAAAATCAAAAGTGAAAAGGTGTCCGGAAGGTTTCAATGCCCTGATAAAGGCATGGGATAAGGAGCCACTTCCAGTTCCTGTATGATTAAAATATTAAAATTACATATAAACAAAAAAAAAATTAAAAATTTATTTTATTCGTTCGGGAATTGTACAGCTTTACATTTAAGAAAGTAAATAATAAAAAATAGTTACAATGACAATAATAAACATTACATTACATTAACAAAAAAAGTTACATCAATAAAAATAAAGCCAATTCAACAATTCCATATTTATGTTTTAATAACTATTAAAAACATTCAGAGAAAAAAAAAGAGTATGGCATAAAAAATTGATTTTGCAGGATGGAGAAGGAAAGGAGAAGAATTGATGAGGGTGATTAAAGGATTTTTTTTCTAGGTAAGAAGATTAAAGATAAAAAATAAGAATAAATAATAAGAATAAAAACAAATAAAAAATACTTTAAAATAATAATATACTGCATTAGCATTAGTATCTGGAAATAGATTTTATAGAAGTATTCTACTATGATTTCATACATGAAAAAAATATTACCCGTGTGATAGCTAGTAGGTACATTGTGAGGTTTAAAAAAAAACTGTGTCTAAGAGTGACTTAATTAAAAAAAAAGGAAATGCCCAATATTATATAAGTACCAGAAGATTTAAAAATATAGTAGTTAATGATAACTTGATTTGGAATTCAATAGGCAGTACTATTTTTATATGGACTTTACAAATATTTACTACCCTCAAATTTACAGATATGTGTATACCCATACATTTTTAAGTGCATATTTCAGTACAACGTGCAATATCTAGTTATTGGAATAGCACCAAAAGAGGAAGAAGAAAAATAAAAATGTAGTTGGGTTGTGGTCCCGTTGTTAGTGTCTGACTTTGAGTCCTAAATTCATCCCCCTACTCTGCTATTTCCAATATAAGTTTTTTATTCACCCGAAAATAATATTGAATTGAAATGTTTTTGTTTATCATAAAAATACCAATACTTTTGACTTAATTAAACCTACACATAAACTAAATATAACTAATATTGTCCACCTCCGTTGTGTAATGTTTAGCGTGTTAAGCTACCATGCTGCAGGTCATGGGTTCGATTCCCAGGGGGTTTAAAATAAATATGGGTGATTTTCACTCTCATGTATTTACTATCGCCCTGGACTGGTACAAGAAGCGCAGGACTGATAACCTCGCCTTCATGCAATTAACGATCAAGATAACACTGCGTCGCTACGATGCAGTGCCCTATGCACCATTGGGTGTGGACAAGGGTTACAAATTGAATTAATGTAAACTAAAAGGTTTTTTTATTTTCTAGAATAAAATAAGTTATTGATTACCCGCTTCAACAACAACACTTCCTGGACATATTTCTAACTGGAATAAGATCATGCTTATATCAGGAGTGTAAATAATCTGGGTCCTGTGAGGAAGCGTTAAGGTCCACAGTTCTGGAGTTGGTTGTAACACATGAGCCCATCCTTTCGATAACTCTACCTGTTAAAATAAAATCATAATTACTATAAATTCTATCGAAGGTAGGTATTTTTTTTACACATTAATGATTATGTCATATAATTACCTTCTCTCCAAACTTTTTTCCTATTAATGTTTTCACTTTCAGGGCACCAAACATGGTTTGAAAAACGTTTTCAACGAGTATGCCTTTTTTGTTTTTAATTTCCGGATACACGTCGATCGCATGCATTGTGTTACTCATATATAATATGACTGTATCTCCTTCTTCAATAATAATTTTGTTGTTGCAAAAACTCATTTTTAATTTATCTTTATAACCACCAAATTATTATAACCTCAATTTGTCACAGCCGGCGTACTGAAAGTACAAATACAGAAAACACCCGATTTTATTTTAAAACTGTTTTTTAAAACCTTTAAATTTAAGCCAATGAACAATCACCTCAAAAATAAAAGTTAAATTCTTTGATTAGGTGCAATTTTGACGTTTTACATGCGTGAAACATAAACAAAAAGCAATGCTTTTAAACGTCAAAATAAAGCCACTGTTTTTGTGCTAGTGTTTTACTCTAGCGGACAAAATTTAAAATAGATTTGTTCTGGATCCGAAACACTAGTAAACGATTTCAATCTTTGTAGAGACCCGGTTCTATTCATTTGTCCGTGTTATTTGTCTCTAGATCTTCGTTTTATAAAATAAAATAAAAAATACAGTCCTAAAAATTTTTAATATTGCAAACAGATTGTCACCTTCAAAATCAATTTGAAGCCATTTTATATCAATCTTTAACTTCACTACGAGATAAAGGGAACGCTTATGAGCTTGTTTATCAAGTTGATAAAAAACGTTAAACGGGTCTTTTTGATCCGGTTCAGTGAATCAGTTACGAATACGTAAATTTACAGCTCTGAGATAAACTAACCTAATTTCGGCAAAGCTTGACGTTTGCTATTTCGGGTATCGGTCGTTTCGTGTTCGTGTCCGCTCTTTAGCAATTGTTTTCCGGACGCGATTACAATATTTTCACTTCAAAATTACTTTGAATGTAAAATAAACACTAATCAAAATGGAATAAAGTGAACTTTTTATGTGATATTCTTGGTTAACGATGCGTAAACCATTTGTGTTTTTAAACATGGAAGCGTCAAAGACTACAAGCAAAACTAGTTCTTTGAAAGCTCTTCTTCTTAAGGCTTGGAGAGAGAGATGGACGGATTTACAATGGGGAATTAATATAAAAACCGTACTACCCAGAGGAGTAAGCGGCGATGTCTATAATCTGGCGGACTGTATTTTGCAACAAGCCATGGTCGGATGCGGGGCAAATCAACTCGTCATATCGTATTTGAGACATTCTCTCAGTGCCCAGTTGGTTTCCCACGCCGCAGTCCTACAAAGAATTGCCAAATTCGATTCCTTCCACAAACCCCACTGTGTAATGAGCCTTTTGGAATTCGTCGAAAGCATTCTCGATGGGGTAACTTGCAGAGGCAAACTTGAAGAAGGTATCCTCGCTGCCTCTGTTCTTTCATTAGTCCATTGGCTTCTACAAGTCTACCATTACACATTGAGCAAACATCCGTCTTCCATTCCGCCTCATTCTCCATACTTAGAATTGTTAGATAAACCCGCAACATTATTGAACAGCATTGTCAACTGCGACTTCCTCATTTCAATGGTGTACCTAGCGAGATTAGATGACCAAGAGCAGTACGCCGAAATAATCAAGAAGTGTGCCGAGATAACTTCCTTGAAGATGCTCAATACGCAATTCAAATCCAGCGTTCCTATTGATGAATCGTTGAACAAAATAGGAAATTTAGAAATAGATAAATTTTCATCTCTGAATGAAACAGTGGAACCGGTCACATTCTGTCTGCAAGCGCTTCTCGCTATCGAACTATTAGCAAATCCCAATGCTGATACTCAGGTGTTTGTGAATGAACTTTTGATGGTCAAGCGCGTTAAAGGATACACGATGGGCCGCCTCTACTACGAACTCATCCGAGGATGCTTGATATCTCTCAACGACGTCAGCGGAAGTCCATCCAAGCAGTCTATTTGGGGCGCTTTCACATTCCTCAAAATCCCCCAAATAATTCATCAGCTACATAATGCTGTCCGATCTCTCGACGACAAGACGGAATACAGCGAAGATATAGTCGAATCTTTCAATCTGTTATTGCAAACGACACCTTTACTCGACATCCTCGATTCTAAATGTTCCTGCAATTGTATACAATCTCTTCTCGAAGGACTTTTTAAGTTATCACTCATATCGGAGGAACAGTTGACGAACTTCAGGGAAAAAAGGGAAATTACAAGTACCAGATTGCAGAAGTTGGAACCTACCGGTCTTCAGGGATCCATCCAGACATTCATCATGAGGGCTGAACCCACTCTTGCCGGTATTCTCAAGACAATGAACGCAGATTTTCTCAAAATACACGACGCTCTTTACGGCATGTTGTGTCAAGTTCTTAGTGGTAAAAGTTTGGAAGTGATTCTCGCAGTAGCTACCGTGGAAGGCAAGTTGAAACAGTTTGTTTCGAAACTAATCAAGTTCAACGAGTGTTCTTTACAAGTAAGCGGAGACATAGGAAAGGGGTCACAATCGAGAACCTTACTTTTTGATATAACCTTTTTATTTCTTTGTTCCATTGTCCAGCACTACGGAGCAGAAGCCGTCTTAGACGAAGGCGGGGAATCATTTTTCGAACAATGGGTGAGGGACTGTATGGTTGAAAAGGGAGTTCCCAAGTCCCCCGATCAAATGCTTCAAAAGTGTGAAGCGTCGAAAGTCGATCTCCTTATCCGGCAATTGAACTCCCCGGACTTCGATTTTAAGAATAGTCAAATGAAGTGTCATGACTTATGCATCAATGTATGTGGCGCAATAAAGGAAGTACTCTTTGCTTGGGAGCAAGGGTCATTAACCGCTACGGATGTAAAACGTATTTTGGACTCGTTGAAACAAAAGATGGCATCTCTCGCTGTCTGTGCCTCCGCTTGGTTGTGCTCCTATATGCATATCGTTCACCACGACGCATTATTAAAGCCTATCAACATGGTTCATCAATTCTTGACACCTCTTAGTGAAATGGAGTTATCCCAAAGTGACAACTTAAAAGAGAAGTCGGTTCTGATGTTCCAGATTATAAGAAAAATGCAATACGACGTTCACCCGCACACTGCTTCCAAGACCAAGATGTTATCCTTGAGTCATAGTATTATTTCTCGTCAACCGATAGTCGAGCAACTCCAGGAAGTATGGGAAGACGTAAAAGATCAAGGGTGGCTGCATATCGAAGCGACACATACTTTCGAAAGTCTTTTAAACACGGGAGGTCCCGTTTGGTTCGTTACTAATTTGGTGAAAGAAGTTCTAAAATTCCGGTATCAGGAAGATCTCCATAGGGCTATAGATTTAGCTTTTGCATTGTTTCACCTCAATATCGAACAGTGCACTCAAGCGCTTCTATTGCAAGTTTTACCGCAGTATTTGTATAATAGTCAGCAAAGCGAAGAGTTGGTGGAACCTCAAGCGTCAGTCTTGGCCAAGTTATGCGTTTACTGTATTTATGCCGCTTTAGAATATAGTCACTCCAATCCATCCACTAACAATACTAAGAAGAGAGGAAGGTATGAGGATGCTGAAGATATCGAGGCAATCTGTCCTACAAATAAAGTTAGAAGACTGAACGATAACACGGCGGAGAGCAGTACGCTCTTTGCGAATACTTTACCTATGCAAAGCTGTAATCAGAAGACTGTTATATTGAAAGAGCCCTTACAGTCCGCGTTGCAAGACTCGTTTAAAACGTTTTCTCAGTTGGTTGGACGCGACGGCGAAATATCTCCCCAGACCCACTTCATATTCCAATTCCTGGTGTTTATGGTTCAGTGTGGGAAAGACAGAGCCAGAGTTGTGCTTCAGGGTATGCCGAGTGATCTTGTCGCTACTCTCGTGAAATCACTGCCCGAGCAATTCAACACTGGCTTATTATTGAGACTTTATGACCTGAGCACTGTCGGAGGTAGAAAATCTACAGCCAGGGATTTGTGCATGCTAAGAAACATGCAGCTTAGGCCACTCAGTTAAACAATTTTTTTTATACATTCTGACTTAATATGAGACTGCTGGTAAGAAGGACAGCAATCTCCAATTTAATTCATAATCTTAATGTCATATGTGATATATCGCTCACTCCTTTCAAGAACGTCATAAATCAAAAAACTTGATTTTTCAGGAGAACGTTTTTAAAGTATGAAAATATAACATAACGTATTGAAAATAAATATGAAGCCACTTATTGAATGTTTTACTGTGCAACAGATTTTTTAGGTAAAACCTGAAGGTTTTTTCTCCTTTTGAAAAATATTTAGTTTATTTAAAAAAATAATTAAACAATACATTTTCTTAAAAATGCAGAAACAACATTTTTTGCCCTGTAGCGGGTAAATATTAAGTTAAAAATATGCCTCTTTTGCTGGGATATAGTACATTTTCTGGGCATTCCGAAAACATGCACAACTGAAAATTGACAAATTTTGATTTATGACGTTCTTGAAAGGAGTGAGCGATATGTTCAAGAGAAATCCGATAAATTTATGGATTGCATAGAAATACAATATATTTATAAAAATACTTTCCTCTTACTAAGTATGTAATACGAATTTCTTACCGCTGATCAGGTTCCATATTTGATATCAAGATTATAGATAAGATTGGACATTGCTCTCTTTGTTTTTAGTAGTGTAATTTGAGCATAAAAGACATCCGCAAACGGTAATATAATCTCTTTTTATATTTCAATTTTCAGAAAAAAGTTATGAGAGTATAAAATAGGAAAACTGATTTTTTATAAGGGTGTTGACTGACCGGAGCATTTCGTCATAACGTAACGTCGTAACATCGCTCGCGGCGAGCATCAACGAGCATCCGAAACTATGGATGGAGCGCTCGGCTCACTGTACTGACTGCCTGAATGCTAGCATCGTAACGTGTTACGTTACGACAAAATGGCTCCGGTCAGTCACCACCCTTAGAAGTGAAGAAATGTAATATTTTATAACAATTTAAGTGTAATACTTATCAGTATAAAATCCCTTCATGGACATCACCGTTAAATATTCTTTTTTAAATGTATTAATTTTTTAATTATTAATTAATTTATTAAAAACATTTCATAAAGCATTAAATTTTTTTAATATACTCTTGCCTTTATATAAAAGACTATGTACTGTATTTTTCAAATGTTGCTTTAGTAATGTGTATGTGATTATCTGTATATATTTTGGTCTGTACTGGTATTATGATGTTTTGAAACAAAGACATTTTATCATTTGCTTAATGGTAATAGCTTGAAAAAATATTAATTGTCATTTTATTTCTACTAAAGTATAAGCAATGTATTGAAATATATAAAATGAAAGACTATTATGGACTTTCTGAACACTTTCTCTATCATTCATCATTCACTTTGGTATTACACAAAGTGAACAATGTCTATTACCATACCACAAAGTTAACAATGCTTTTAATATACAAAATACACTATGGAAAATTGTGTCATTCATTAATTTGATACTTACACCAGTATTGTATTTTAAAATCAGTGCTGATTTATATTTTGTAAATATTATAATTCATATACCAAAATCTGAGGTTTTTAATAAAAGTATCTGGGCCAGTGCTACTCATGAAAACTTACCGCTAGTGTTTTGTATCAGTTTGGATAAAAAAAAAATAAACAAGTCTAGAAACATAAGAAATAAGATAAGAGTTTGGAAGTAGGTGAGGTTTTGTGAAGTATTAATGTGTGTGCAGTAGCGTGTTACTTTATTCACTCTTTGACTGACTGCATTAGAAGTTGTGCGTGAATGAAAATGTGGGATTATGTGGTTGATTATGCACTGTTAGCTTTATCCATTCCCCGTAGTGTCAGTATTACAATAATTAATAAAAACTGATGATAATACATGCTATATCATATGTACATATGTGCAACATCAGTTAAAAAAACAATAAAATGTGTGTTATTTGAAATTGTGAAAAAAAATACTAGTTGTTTCTTGCGAGTCATCAATTTGGAGTGTTTGTATTATTGCAGACAATCCGTAGAGATGAGTGCAGTAAAGAACAGTCTAGTCTTGCCATCCAATAACCGACTAGGGCATAGATTAAGGTTTTGGTTAAAATGCCTCTACCGGGGCGGTTACCAATTAGGTGGCAGTTATGCAATAATGATTTTATTGAGAAAGTATTAGTTGCCTGATAATCAGAATATGTAATACCTACTGAAAATGTGCTGTTTCAGCAAAATTAACAAATGTTGAAATAATTGTTGCTCACTTGGCCTTTAAAAAAAAAGCTAATTCAGTGATATCTTTGTTTATTATATCCAGAAATAACTCTAGGTATAGCGCAATGTATAAAATTCATTTTACATTTAAGGATTGTGTTATGAAAAAAATAATATCTTCAAATGCTTTTTTTCTCATTAT
Source organism: Brachycentrus maculatus (assembly GCF_059751285.1). Lineage (NCBI taxonomy): Eukaryota > Metazoa > Arthropoda > Insecta > Trichoptera > Brachycentridae > Brachycentrus > Brachycentrus maculatus. The sequence goes on along the minus strand of NW_028280809.1, from coordinate 4,722,746 downwards.
GTAAAAATGTTTTGCACTGAAATCAATACATCTAAATGACATTACAAATTAACCCTTTGCCCAATTTGCCCGTATCACATACAGGCAAAAAATGGGCCTTTGCGGATTTGCCGGTACCTAGTATGGGCACAAAAAAATAGACCTTTGCCGGAAAAGAAATAGCTCAAACTGATTTTACTGTTGTAAAGGCACGAGTAGTAGATAATAATGGGGTTATGGGCTAGAAATATTAGATGGAAAACTTTTCTAAGATCAGTTTGAATTCAGTAGTTAAAATTTCTCTTAGCTTAAACATTCAATAAAAACATTGAAAGGCATAAAAACTTTAAAATATTTTTATGTGATGCATTTTTTCATTATCAAGAAAAAAAACCTGACCTTTCCCAAATAAAATCTTCATTAAAACTCACCAGTCAAAAGGTTGAATGTGTCGGGTTGTGGTTCCGTAGTTAGTGTTGCGGACTCTTGAGTCAGAGTTTCTCAGTTCGAACCCACTCTACCACAATTTGATATCTTTTTCTAATAATGAGTCACTTAGGCTCACAGAAATAGTATGAAATTGAAGTATTTTTCTAAATAATAAAAACACAAATATTTCTCTTTTAAATTAAAATTGAATTCCCAAGTTGGAATGTGACATATTTTTACTGGATTTTGTAGTTTGATGGATATTTTTGCTGGTCCCATCATTGTATTTACTATGGATCATATCTTACTTATATCTTCTGGTATGTAACACTTTATTGCTGATTTTTTAGTGCGTCAGCAGTGGTGTGCGGATATAAATGTAAGGTGGAGGTGGTGGGGGTATGCATTACTTGCTCTAATTGAAAACAAAACTAATTTCAGCAAACTGAAATGTAATTTTGGTAGAATTTTTTAATCTACAACATTTTGAGTGTGTCCAAATACTTGTTCTCACTCAAAATGTTGTAAATAAATTAATTGGTCAAATTATAAGCTAAAATAATAATAATGAAAATTATATTTTCTGGCGTTTCTCATGTATGTGATTATAATCCAGGATTTGGAGCTCACATACTAATAACAGAGTTTCTGCTTAATATGTAGCTTCTTTTCATCTCACCAATAGATGTCTCTAGTGAATCAAGAACAATGTTTCAAAATTGGTTCATATATATAGAACTTCCAAGAATTTGAGTAGTGTTGTTGTCAATAATGGATAGAACTGGTGAATGTTACACGTGTGTAAAGTGATCACTTGAACCAGCCTATGACGGTCGTCAGCCCCGTAAATGCCCAGACTTCCATATTCTTCTTCATCTTTGATGAGATGTCAAAAAATAATATGAATTTATTAATCATTATGCAGTATGTGACAAAATCAATATAAAATTTAACCTGTCTTTCAATTTTGAGCATAATATCATGTGAAAATTTGTCATTGATATGGCTCCTTAAACATGTTGGGTACCTATGTATATTAAATAAGCTATTTGCTAATTTTCTTGGAAGTAAAGTGGTACACTATTTAATTATATAAAAAATATAAAAACATTGTGTCTCAAATATGTGTATATAATATTCAAGCAATAAGTCGAATGGAAATTATGATAGTTAATCATTGTTGTAATTAACACTAGCTGAATTAAATAATAAAAATTATGCGTCTGTAGAGATGATGCATAATGTAGGTAATTGTTGAAGTTTTTTTTTTCTCGTATAAAGTCTATCTGTATATCGAATTTATAAATAAAACATTTTACCTTTCATTTCTTCTTTTTATTTATTCATATAACCCCTAGATGAATATACACACACTGCTGTGAAGGTAGTTTTTTTAACAAGCAAAAAAAAAACTGCTGTGAGGGTGTTTTTTTTACAAGCAAAAAAAATGGTATGATTTTCTTTTTAATACCTTAATCTCTAAGTACAGGGTGGCACAAAATTAATCACCTTATCGGAAGATGTTATAATTTTTGCAAATGGTGTCGCACATCAATCATATTTGATATTTGCGAACTAGACAGCTGCAGTATACCAACAGATTCAGGGTGGTGCAAAATTAATCATCTAATTTTAAATATTTTTTTTAAAATGAATAAATAAAATTAAGTAATGAAAATCTGTATTTGGACCTTTACAATTTTTTCTGTTAAGTAGAAAAGATGATATCTGTCAAATAGCTGCCGCCAGTGTTAATACACATTTGTACCCGTTTTATCAATTTGTTTGTATGCTGCAGCTGTCTTGTTTACAAATTTCAAATATGATTTACGTACAACGCTATTTTCTAAAATTATAACATCCTCCGATAGGGTCATTAATTTTGTGCCACCGTGTAGTTTATTTATCTGTTCAAATCTGTTTTTTGTTTGTTTGTTGGTATTTCTGTTTTGATTCATTCCGTTAGGCAATTGGCACACATCAATTTCCCAACGGCATTTTCGACTTGCGTTTTTCTCTTTCGGAATTCTGAATGCATGAATCCTGTGCAATAACTACGCTCCAAGAATGTGACCGTTTTATTCCCCGGCAAAAATATTTCGAATATGGAATTTTTAAATTGTTAATGCGTTCGGGATTCCGAATGAGTAAAACGCCGGCAGAAAACTCGCGTGTGCTGACTACTCGTGTTTACTTATTTCCATATTATCATCATTATATGTGGAGTGGGAAAGATGGGATACAAAAACTCAAAATAAGGTAAAAAATATATAATTTCTGATTTAGATTTACACATTTTATTCAAATATAAATTATTAACCCTCAAAAAAAAAACAAAATAAAATAGCTAGTACAGTGATACAAAAAAGTATTTTACACATTTTTAAATAAATATATTAGAATCAAACGTATATATTTTTTAATTTTACAGGCTTATCTCTAAAGGAACACATTGTAAAAAAATATTTAACAATAGGAATAAGATTATTGTGGTAGTTACGAGTCAAAATATTTAATATGAACAATTCTAAATTATTTTAGTTATGTAACCTTTGATCTTACCTTGAAAACGTGTAATGTTTGAAGCAGTTCTCAACATCTAACACAGGACCTATATGGACATACAAGTAGGTACCTGGTCGGTTTATTCATCCGCTCAAAGTGGGAAAAAATCTACAATGGTTTTTTTTTTTAAATTATAATGCTAAACATATTAATTAAATTAATGAAAGAAAACATTTGAATTCAAAAAACTGATTTAAATACATGAAAAGTGAAAGTATTTTTATGGACCTCATTAGTCGCATCAATCATTTAACTAGCAGTACCCGGCCACATGTTGCTGTGGCTATTTAGCCTGCTAAAATGGAAAAGAAAGAAAAAAACAGTAAGCACACGTTTCTAATTCGTTTAATTTAATAATTTTTACCTGTCACAGGTGTATATAAATACTCACGTATACGTTGTGTCAACATTTCAAAGCAATCGATGAATCGCTGAAGGAAATGTAAGATTTTGAATAAATGATTTTTTTTTAATGATAAAAACAAGCGCGTATTCGAATACAATGTTGTGTCGAAATTTCAAAACCATCATTGCGATATGAGATTTGAGATTTTTTATAAGCCAACATTTTCATTTTTGTTGATATTGATTTGCAGATATGATATGATCAGAATAGGTTTTTTTTTAATGCTAATTTCAAATTGGTTATCAATCGTGTTGTATTTTTTAATTTTTTTAAAAAGTAATAATTGTGTTTTTATTATGTACAAAAATTTCTAATTTCATACTATTTCTTTGAGCCTAAACGGCTCATTATTAGAAATAGGTATCAAATTACGTTAGAGTGGACTCAAACCGAGAAACTTAAGAGTCCGCGACACTAACCACGGGACCACAACCCGAAATATTAATATCATAATTAATATTAATATTTTAAAATAATAAGTAAAACGAATAAAGTCAGTTACGTCAGTGTGCATTTGGCCTTAATTTTGTTTTCAGTAAGTGGGTGTAAATTCATGTCCAACTGCACAAAAAGCAATTTCTAAAGAGAACTCTTTGCAGACAAATAAAATTAAATTACAATTTATTTGCAGTTATGATTTGGTCAGTTGGAAATAATAAATATGTCTTATGTCATCGATAAATTGCCATGAACTTTGGTTAAACCTTCCACCCATTAAATAAAACAAATAACTTAGAAATTATTGCTGCGTGGTAAATTATTATAGGCACACACGTCGACGTAAATCAAAATTTTATATTACTATGGAGTTTATGGTTCCCTGGTGTAATTATACAGGTTATTGCCTATTTAGATCAGTTTTTGCTTTATGCTGATGGATGTTGTTTTTTTAGTATCCAATTTCGAGAGCATTGGTCCCGGTTATATTTAATATTTCAGCCCTAAATAACAAAATTATTTTAATATAAATAAAACATCCACTAATTTACCACTTTTTCAGTTTATCAATGTAAATACGACTAGTTTCGAGAATGAGACTCGTCAATATGTAAAAATACCAATTCTATTTTTTTTCACTCGTTAATGAGAACATTTGTAGTTCTCGAAACTAGTCGTGTAATAAACATATTAACAAATACAAAAGTGGTAAAATATATTATTTTATATAATTTATTAATAAATTACAAAGTAAGAAGTAACATTTTTACCTTAAAAATATTTATCACGTAAAAATCTATTAAGTGTTTTTCTAAAATAAATTTAACAATTTTTTGTTTTGTAATATTTTTTTCGATAAAAAACTCATTTCACAATTTAAAAATAATTATAGATCGTAAATGTATCGAGAGCTATTGAAATCGGTATGTTTTTCGACAGAAAAGCCTGGAGACAGTTTGTGGACTTCATATGCTCCACCTAGGGAGCGGATATGGTTTAGAATTAATTTTATAAACAATACATTAATTATCCAAAAATATAATTACATATTGTACATACGTATATTTTAACTATTTTAAATTGAACACAAAATATAGTCATTCTTAAAATATATGAAAACGTTATTTAAATACATACATATAATACAAAACTTTTGCAAAGATATCTACTAATAAAGAATATTAAAAATAAAACCTATTTTACATATAAATAAAATATTGAAATATATTTTTTCCTACATATATGTCAAACGATGGTAATTAAATGATTAAAGTTAACATCTGATAACTTATTAATTTAAAATTAAAATTTTCATCACAGATTGGTCCAAATTGGATGATTGGTCATCACAAGGCTATGATGATGTTGTATCTTGTTCAGGAGATCTTGCAGACAAGGAATCTAATGGATAAAAATACCTTTTTAGCCGTTTTTTGTACATTGCAGTATTTTTATTATTGACTGTAAGTATAATGTATAGAAATAAAGTATGAATTTGACAAAATAAAGATGAAAGAAATCTGTAGACGAATGTGTGGCAATGTATGATAAGTGTTTGAATGGTGGAATAATAAAAATTAAAAAAAGGTGTGTTGATATCCAATGGACATGTGGATCGAATGAGTGAGGAAAGAACTGTAAAACAAATTTATGAGGCAAATGTAGTTGAAAATAGGAGCATTTGTCGAAAACCAATAAAGGAATCAAATTTCAGATAAGGCCAGATACAAATCGTGATCTTTTTGTTTTTGTTTTTTTATGGATTTTTCGTTACAAGGTCAAATATTAATAGGATTTATGAAAAGGATTTAAATTATTCATACTTAATAAAATAATCACGGTTAAGGTTTCATGCTTTACCATGAGTAGAATATATTGACATGAGATCTTTTGTGAGAATCAACGTGCTAGCCGATATAAAATGCTTATATCCCCTAAACAATTTAAGAAAAAATATAGATTTCTCGAAAAAAAAAGTTATTATTCTTAGCAAAACTCTTTCGAAGAACGTACATATATAAATAAGTAAGAACATAACTAAGCCATTTTAGAGTTTTTTGAAAACAGCATCTCCATGTATTTTGTCACGGTGCTTTTTACTCCCGTAATATGGGTGTATCGGTTTGCAGATTTAAAGAAGATTTCTATATTGAATGTATTTACATCTGGACATTCATATTATTCACAGTAGATATTTATTTTTTACTTACCTATGTGTTGTGTTTCGCTGACCATTCTGTCCACTGGCTGCAAGGCATGGAGTATCCTTGAGGAAGGTGGCGGTTGTAAAGGGAACAACCGATGCTCTGGCCAGTGGTTACCAACGGCTTGCGCATCTTCAGGAGGCGCTCCCGGACCAACTGCATACTGTCCATGCGGAACATACTGTTCTGGTGACCAATCAAAGGTAAACGACGCCTGTCCTTGTCCGTGACTGTAAACTCCCAAAGGAGTCCCGCTCGGAGTGGGAGGAGTCGTCGTGACATACGGACTCAATTCCTGGTGGGATATATCTGGTACCTTTTGGAGGGTTGTTTCTGACCACGGTGGACTAGGATTCCATTGGTCTATGAAATCAGATGGTTCTGAAGACGTCTTGTTGGCTATTGATTTTGACAGGTGTCTTCGAGAAGAAGATGTTGAAGTTAGAGACATCAGTGTTCCACCTCCAGTGTCTATAATAGTGGGAGAAGGACAGGGAGACGTGGATGCTAGGAGATGTATTTTGGACTCCGTTGATCCATTTAATGATCGAGCCTTTCTCTTTGATGTTGTGTGAATTTGGACATGTCGTACGTCTTCCATCGGAGGCAGGTGATGAAATCTAGACAGGGGATAACGTAACAACCTTTAGTTTGGTTGATGTGATACAGTTAAAAGAAATAAATTTACGAGCATTGTACCAAGGAATACAATTTCCAAAAGTGACTGCTTACCTGTCGTCAACGGTATGGACCGAATAATCTACAGGCCCTGCATCCATTCTCTCATACGTGAATCCGAGATGAGACAAGTGTTGCGGCGTTTGGTGCAGAATGATATGAGGAGATGGAGTTGGTATAAGAGGTGGTCTGCCTCCGTTCAATGTTGGTGGATGCGGTGGTCCTGGCAGTATGGTTCCTCCGGGAGGAGGGGGTTCAGCAAGAGCTCCCGATTCGTAGCCCAAGCCGAACTGAAGTTTACTTTGAGCTGTGTAATAATGGTAGAGCCAAGGATTTGCCTTCATTATTGTTGCCTCTCGGTCACTGTGAATGAAATACTACTATTAGTAGACTACATACATGTGCAATAAAAATACGTCTGGCATTTTTTTTCATCATTGGTTTTTTTTCAGTAAATCTGTACAAGATAATATGTAAGAAGATAAGATTGACATATGAAATCAGTAGTATAAAAACACGAAGGCGGAGGGGAGTATCAACAATATCCGCCAATTCCATATAATTTATTACATTGTCACTAGAGACTGTTGATCAGTTAGTTGATTAGTTTTAAAAATCACAGTAAAGTACATCGAGGAATAATTTTCATAAATTAATCAGAATTTGTCGTTTCATAATATTATAAATTACAAATATTCTTACTTGAATGTTTTTATGAGTATTTCAATGTTCTAGAATGAGTACATAAAACGTGATGATGGCAAGGTTCTTGTCGAAACCGGTTGGAAAAAGTGTACCAATAAAAAGTGGTTAAAACAAAGTTGTTTTATTTTATAAAGTTTATCAAAGATTCTCTTAAAAACATCGCTGAATACTTAAATATCAAAATATATATTACAGGTTTTTATTTTATTTTTTACATTCCTAAAAACTTGTTGAGCAGTTATTGCTATTCTGTGAAAAACACCAGTATCGTGTACGCAACATACAAGTATATGTCCAATATTTTCAATACCAATACTCGCATGTCGTAAATATATAAACGGATGGATTATAAATTAGCGTTAATACCATATATTACAAAGGATGATACCATTTTAGAAAAAAAATACATCGCTGCGTAAAAAAAGCTCTCATGTTGTAGACCATGGGTCGGCAACCTTTTGTTGTAAAAGGGCCAAATATTTTTCATGGGGATCAGTGCGGGCCGCACTTGCAGTAGGTATACATACAATATTTATGTACAAATATTTAAGTTTTAAAAATAAAACGCTAAGTGTATATTTTAACGACATTTATTGTATTTAATAAAATCAATGAGATTCCCTTCGCTCCCTTTCTCGCTTCCTTTCACTCGATTGTGTATAATATCGTCCGTCATGTGCGTTGCGGCGAGAATCTCGCGGGCCGCACCAAAATGTCTCGCGGGCCGCATGCGGCCCACGGGCCGCAGGTTGCCGACCCATGTTGTAGACCATGTTCGTACACACAGATGTGCATTAAAAGTATACTTAGGAAGGTACAAGAAATGCGACGAAATATAATATATTTCTCGAGAATATTTATTGCGGAATTATGCGATGATTGCTTTATGGGTGTTATTACAGCGGCATCGGCAGGATGAAGTCGTATGTTAGGGTCGCTGTCAGAACTTTGTGATGCGTGGGATGTTCTCCCATGGTCCGGTGTGCTCATATATGTAATATTATGCCCATGTGGACAGATAGAAAATATGGTAAGTATCGCATGACGCGAAAACGGAACGTCGCGTCTGGCTGATTTGTTTCATCCCAAAATCCGTCAGTGATCCTATCCTATATCCTTTTCAGTAGTGCACTAAAGTTGAGATCTCAAACGACAAATTCAGAACGCAACCGGCCGCGCTAGGGACCAGACGTGTTTCAGCACACATTTTTTAGAATATAATTTGAAATTTGTTTTTTTTTTAAAGGTATTTTTTTATTTTTTAACTCCTTAACTTTCAATAACTATTTAATTTTCAAAACCATATATTTGTTATGAAGAAAAACTTATTTTTTCAATACGAAAATGGTGTTTTAAGCAAACAAATCAATTATGTTAAATGCTACCTGGTCTTAAAGATAATTAAGTTGCGATTTATCGTACATTTTCTTTTTTAAAAAGCTATGTTTTCTGGGTGCAATAGTTTCATGGCTTATTTAGAAAAATCTGAAATTAAAAAATATTTTTTTTACTACTATGTAATTTTAAGAATAGTATTATATGGAAGAGAAACGAGCTCTTTCGGGTGGACAGAACGGGGGAGGCTGAAGGCGTTGGAAATGTGGTGCTACAGGCGCATGTTGGGGAACTATTGCTCTAAACCTGTAGGAAACAACGAAGTTCTAAGCAGGGCTGGGGAGTCTAGACGCTTTCTAAATAAAACAACACAAATGGATAGGCCATAATATAAAATACCCAGGCCTGCTTCTTTCGATTGCGGAAGTCATGTGCGAATGCAAAAAACTACAAAGGACGACACCGCTTACACTACATGGACCAAATTATCTCCAACATGGACTGTAGTGGGTACGCCGAGTTGAAGAGACGAGCGGAGGATACAGACGGGTGGAGACTGACCATGAAAGAGGCAAACCAATCATCATACAGATTTTGATTCACGAAGAAGACGATGCACAAGGGAGATGCATCTCTTGTCACAAGTTCTTTGAGGTGGTATGGACATGTGGAGCGAATGGATAAAGAGAGAATGACTAAAAAACTATATGCGGCGAATGCGAACGAGAGAATAGAACGAGAACTTGGCACTATCAGATCAATCAGAACCAAATATCTAGTGGTGTCAAAAGTCTGCGTTATCGGAGGGCATATATGACTAGATGTATGGATGTGAAGGAAGCAATTAGTGTACGTCAGGACAGAACAGTGTGGCGTTCCATCCTATCTGCCTTCCTTTTTTTAAATTTTCTGATCTTGCCGCCTACCCTTGTGGTGAAACGTCATGATGGTAGTAGTAGTAGTAGTAATAGTAGTAGTAGTTGATAGTACAGCATATCCAAATTCTTATTTGCCTACAATGTATTTTTACTACATAGTAGTATAATCCAATAAATTTTCTCCATGTTCCAAACATTGTCTCAGTACACACGTGGGAAAGTGTCCCCGACAAAATATATTTCTCTTTCACTGAAAGCTAATAAAACAACCTACAAGGCAAACTTTATATAAGGACGTAGCATTGCTGAACTTGCGAAGCAACGGGAAATGTCAGTCCATTTTAATATTCATGCGACAACATAAAGAGATTGTAGCGGGGATGGGCTCAGAAGTTCGCCATTTTCACCAACATATGCCTTAAATTTATTGCTTATTATAGAAACATTTAGAAACGTACTTCATAATGATGGTAATGATTTCTTTAACACGGGTTATTGAAATATACTTTTACGTTATTTTTTTTTAAAGTCGTAATTTAATTTTCGTCCGGCTCCGTAGTGTAATGGTCAGCACGCTTGGCTACCATACTGGAGGTCCCGGGTTCGATTCCCAGGGGGGGTCAAATAAATATTAGTGATTTTTTCACAGTAATATTTATTCAATATTACCCTGGACTTGTACCTGAAGCGGAGGGCTGATCACCTTTCCTTCATGTGTTAATGATCAAGATAACACTGCGTTTATATGATGCAGTGCCCTATGCACCACAGGGTGCGGATAAGGGTTTGACATTTAAATTACGCAAATGGAGTGCCGCGTGTGACTGGAGGATGGATATATCTAAGACGCGTGTAAAAGGTTAGGTTTTGTTCTGACGTTTCTATGTGGATCTGCATTTTATATGATAAAATAACAATCATATACTTTTTATTTTATTTTTGTTTGTTTTTAATTTGATGATTTGGCGTTCGAATTGTAGAACTCTTTAATTATATATTAAATATTAAAATTAAGCACTGATTTGAGTCTATTTACTTGTTAGGACATTATCAAACTACTGCTACCGTTTAAAATAGTTTGACAATACCCTTACAAGGCAAAACAATTCTCACGATTTTTTATTTTAATGTTTTGAATATTGAAAGCATTAACTTTGTGGATCATATTGATATATTATTTCGAGAAATAAAAATACTTTGTGTTCTGATCCACTCACATTTTTATTAACCAACTAGTTTCGGCAACAACCTGTTGCCCTCTTCAGGGTTACATTTATTACTTGTAGTACTTGTAGTAATAAATGTAACCCTAAAGAGGGCAACAGGTTGTTGCCGAAACTAGTTAGTTAATAAAAATGTGAGTGGATCAGAACACAAAGTATTTTTATTTCTCGAAATAATATATTTTATTTTAATATTTAAAAAGTTAAATATAAAACTTTTCAGACTCAAACCAATATTTAATTTTAATATTTAAATTATGAATAGTTTTTTCCACATTTATTTTATTCACCAGTGATTGGATTTCGTCGTTACCAACATTATGCCGGATGGGAGGCTAGGCATAATTTTATGTTATATACCCATATTGGATATTTGTATAACTGGATGAAAGTAGGATACAGAACGTGAGGAACGTTCTGTATTATTTTTTTTTAATAAGGACTTTTCATTACAAAGTTAAAGGGTGTACTCGCGAATATAAAACACAATACGCGACTGGCTGCGCAACAAGCCACTCGTGTCTCGACGCACATTTTTTAAGAACGTGTATTAGATTTTTAAAATTTTTAGTAAATATTGAAAAATAGTCCGCCTCCATAGTGTAATGGTCAGCACGATTGGCTACCGTTCTGTAGGTCCCGGGTTCCATTCCCAAGGGGGGTAAAATAAATAAAAGTAATTTTTTCACTGTTATATTTATTCAATATTACCCTGGACTGGTACCTGAAGCGGAGGGCTGATCACCTTTCCTTCATGCGTAAACAAACAAGATAACACTGCGTTTATATGACGCAGTGCCCTATGCACCATTGCGGTGCGGATAAGGGTTTTATTATATTTATTAAGTATCGAAAAAAAAAATTTTTTTGGCTCCTTACCATTCAATACCTTTTTTCTTTTTGAAGCTGTATATTTGTTTCGAGAAAAAAAATCACTACATGAACGGTGTTTTAAGCAAATAATTCAATTGCTTTAAATGTTACCAGGGTTTAGAGAAAATTAAGTTGCAATTTAACGTATAAAGAGTCTTAATAAAGACTTTTTGATGCAAGGTTTAACGGGAAATTTTTAACACGGATAATAGCTCTGATTTAAAATTTAATAACAAGATTTGAAAAAATCAAAGCAAGAAATTATATAAAATATCATTTACCGACCATTTATTCATTTGGTGGGACAAAATATACAGCTCGGTAATGTCCGTTTGTGTAATGAGCAACGAGTACACAATAAGAGATCTCCAGAAACAAAGAACAAATGCACCAACATACCGAGTCAAGTTTTATCTTCCACCTATAAATTTTAATAAATATCCTTTAAACCTTTATTAGACGTTCAAACATCACAATCGGCTGCTCGAATCGGGCACGATCATTTTTGTTTTATTTATCTGTTTGTGTGTATAATATTTATTTATTATTATTATATTGGATCGAGGCGAGGCGAGATCGATTTCTCGATACTAAAGTGAATTGAAGGTATTGAGTAATAAATCATTAGCAGTGTAGATGTATTATCTAGATCAGTGTATAAGAAAAGTTCCACATTGCTCTGGGGGTATCTTCAAATCTACACTTCGATTTAAAGGGGTGTCTAATTTTGTGTTCCACAAGTAATGATAGCATAGCAAATGATACGAGATTGTTAAAATTATAACCTAATGATCCTACTCGTAAACATCTATTTATTTTATTATTTATTGATTCGCTATTAGCTTTGTAAAAAAACACGATGATTTAAGTGTAAACATAAAACACATTTGTAATACTAATTTTTGAGTTTTTTTTTAAAATTACAAGTAGATTCGAGAGCTACAAGTGTTCTCATTAACAAATGAAAACACAAACGTTTTATTGTATTTTCGAAACTAGTCGTGTTAACATTAATAAACTCAAACACTTTTTGGGTTTGTGTTTTTATTTCATGTGGTCTTAATGAAGTGTTTAATTTTAATATTAAAATCTATTTATTTATTCACATATGTTATAAACCATATTTTATGGTATATGTATTTATTTAAATAATATTTAAAACATAAACGAAAAAATCCTACATAGGTGAAGCCTGTGCGTAGTTATACAATATATTACAATATACACTAAGGAATGAAGCTTATTGTAATAATTTTAATCTGGAATATTTATTATACATTATAAATACTAAAAAAATATATAGGAAAATCAGAAACAGTAAAACAAAAACGATTTTTATTGTATTTTCGAAACTAGTCGTGTTTACATTAATAAACTCAATTTATTGTATTTTCGAAACTAGTCGTGTTTACATTAATGAACTCAAACACTTTTTGGGTTTGTGTTTTTATTTCATGTGGTCTTAATGAAGTGTTTAATTTTAATATTAAAATCTATTTATTTATTCACATATGTTATAAACCATATTTTATGGTATATGTATTTATTTAAATAATATTTAAAACATAAACGAAAAAATCCTACATAGTCGAAGCATGTGCGTAGTTATACAAAATATTACAATATGCACTAAGGTATGAAGCTTATTGTAATAATTTCAAACTAGAATACTTATATTACAGTATAAATTGTAAAGAAAATATATAGGAAAATAAGATACCGTAAAACAAAAACGATTTTTACAGAGTAATTATAAACTATGTAAGAAAAATTAATTCAAAATAAGAAATTTGCAACATTGATGAATTCAAATTTCCTCAAGAGATTCATTCATCATTTAAATTTTCTTTTTAAACTGTTGGATGCAACAAATGATATTTTAATTTGTCCAATTCAAAAAATATTATTGAAAAGTATTCAACATTTTGATATAAAATGATACCTTCATTATTTTCTTAACATTAGCCAGGACTAAACACGCCCAAGGCATTAATATTATAGTAGATACGTCGTATTCCTAAATAAGCGAAGGCATCAATTTGCGAAATGGACTTTATGCCATTGAAATTGTAATATTTTATCGGTCTCCGGAAACATTGTTCAAAGCCGACATTTACCGCTAACATCTCAATTGAGACGTATGTATAACTAAAATGTCAGTATTTCAGTTTCCCAGTGAGGAAATAATTATTTAATGACGCATAACAAATAACTTTAAAGCGTAGAAATTGTTAAGGTCATCGTAAATGAATAAAAGCATCTCAAAGATATGAAGACCTTAATATTCATCTTACTACAGCAAAAATACATTTCCTTAAAAAAAACATTTTCTTGATGATAATTTAAGCTACAATAATGTTCGGTTATTATCATAAAAATGAAAAATAAGCAAATGACATTTTATAATATTAATAATAATACAATAGAACAGAAATTGAATGAAGCTCGTTCTAGAAATAAGTAATTTAATAAAATAATTGATATAATAATAACACAAGTAGATAAAGAATGAATAATTACGTTGGTGATGTGATAATGAAAAATAGCACATCATTTTTAACAAATGATGAGTCCATTGGAATTTGGCTGGAGGTCTAATCTAGGTAATTTGGAAATATTTGTGTAAAATATGACAGTTTAACATATTATATTCTCACGCTTACAACATGATTTAGATTTTCATTAATAAGGTTTGAATCCAATGCACATTTTGAGCATATAACAAAACACGTATTTAGAACATACTGATTGAGATTTTTATTATCTAGGTACTATGAATCCAATGCACTTTTGGAGCATATAACAATGTACTTATTTAAAACATACTGATTAACATTTTCACTTTCTAGGTTCTATGAATCCAATTCACATTTTGTGCATATAACGAAGTACTTATTTACAACAAACTGATTAAGATTTTCACCATCTAGGGTCTTTTATCCAATGCTCATTCTAGGTATATAACAATGTACTTATTTTTATTTTTATTTTCACTATCTAGATTTTATGAATCCAATGCACATTTTGAGCATATATCAATGTACTTATTTACAACATACCTACTGATTAAGATTCTTACTATCTAGGTTGTTTGAATCCAATGCGTATTCTGAGCATATAACAATGTACTTATTTACAACATACTGACTGAGATTTTCATTAACTAAGTTTATTGAATCCAATGCATATTCTGAGCATATAACAATGTACTTATTTACAACATACTGACTGAGATTTTCATTAACTAAGTTTATTGAATCCAATGCATATTCTGAGCATATAACAATGTACTTATTTACAACCTACTTACTGAGATTTTCATTATCTAAGTTTATTGAATCCAATGCACATTTTGAGCATATCATAATGTACTCATTTACCGATTAAGATTTTTACCACATACGGTCTTGTATCCAATACACATTTTGAGCATATCAAAATGCATTTATTTAAAACATGCTGATCAAGATTATCACTATCTAGGTTCTATGAATCCAATGCACAATTAGAGCAAACATATAACAAAGTACTTATTTACAACGTACTGTTGAGGATTTTCATTTTCTAGGTCCTTTCACCATTTAGGTAGAGCTGTTGAAGAGAGAAGAAGCAAAACGTTTGTGAGCAGAGTACAATGATGAGCATTTAAGGAGACCTTCACTCAGAAGCGTTGGACGCGGGTTGTAGGCAAAAGAAGAAGAAGATAATACAGAGCCGTTGCAGATTGGCGTCTGTCGGAGGAGTGTAGTGATCACGGGAACGTTTAGCCTCGGCTACGGATGTTGCGGTTACATTTCACACTCGGGATAAACCGCATTCACTGTACTTTACTGTTTACACTTGGGTACGCACGAACCCGGCTAATTCATCAAGGGATGTTCAAATTTGACCTGCTCATTTATATTATATTTAACTGATATATTTTGAATTACGGCATAAAATTTGATATTCAAGCAAATATCTTTAGATTCCTGTTACTCTTTGTATTATGAAAAGTTGGCGAAGTTCATTGGGTATAAAAAATATTAATTCATTTTGAAAATTTAGTACCTACCTACTTAGAATCATACATAGATTTAGAGAGCGAGTGGACTTATAAGGACTGAAGTAGGATAAAACACAAACATTTAGAGCGTGTCCAAGTATTTGGCAACAATCAAAATGTTGTAAATAAAAATAACTGGTTAACTTATAAGCTACATAAAAAAAAGAAAATCACGTTTTCAGGCGTTTCCCAGTGTGTAAAAATCATCCGGGGTTCAGATCTTGAGTGCAAATAAAAGGGTCTATGGTACATGAAAGCTTTTCTCAATCCAACATATAATAGATGGCTGTTGTGAACTCATATGCTCCGCGTCATGAGATTGATCAATATATCTACGAGTTCCGAAAATTTGAGTCGTGTGGTTGTCAATCATGGATAGAATGTTGCACGTGTGTAAAGTGGTCACGTAACCTGCCTATGATTGGTCAAAATCCCTGTAAATACCTAAACCTCCATATTCTTCTTCATCTATGTTGAGATACAAAAAAAGAGCAAATTAATAAAAGTACGTAAAAATAAAAAAAAAATAATGAATTGAAAACTTGATTAACCCTCGAAAGAAATAAGTCCGTGTGGGTGGCGCAGGCGCAGTGCGGCGGTTAGCGCCGGCGCGAGTTTCTTTTGTTATTCGTACTGATGTTTTGTTATTCATATTAACGTTTTGTTGTTCCTATTACCGTTTTGTTATTCGTACAAAGTTACTACTTCATCTTCGTTCCGTTCCTCTCCTTCCCACTCCGCAGGGCGGCGTAGAGAGAGAGAGAGACGAGAGAAAAGAAAGATGAGAAATGAGCGGGAGGATCAAAGCGGTAATTAGCGGTGGAAGGGGCGGGGGTAGAGGAATAATTGAGAAAAGTAATGCACAAGGCGACCAACCCACTCATATACATTATATTAAAATTATCAACCTCGCAAAAAGAAATCTTTTTCAGGAAATTGTCATATATGTCGCGAATAATTATTATTTTAATTGAATTAACAAAACAAAGTGTTGTATTAACAATTTTTGAAATGTGTGTCCAAATCTTTGTTTACAAATCTAGGTATGTCCACTTAGGAGTTATATTTTTATGTTGACATCTCAACATAGATGAAGAACAATATGGAAGTCTGGAGATTTACAAGGCTTCGACTCCATATTTTGATACATAAGTTAGCCCATGGCCGGTCGTAAGCCCTGTAAATACCCTGGCTTTCATATTCTTTTTCATCTTGAGATATATTAATATTTGTGTTTTTTTCTGTATTTGTTTAAATGCAAAAAAAACATAATTTTTTTTTTATAAATACAATTTTTATAGATTTACAGACCGTTATTCAAAATTGTAATCAAGTTGTAGCAGGGTGGAGTAAATTTAAATTATTTGTTGTATATTATGAAAGCAAAAGCTGTTATCCTTTCGTTGTAGGCTAGACAAATTTCTATGTCATGTGCCAACAAGAAAGGGGTTAAAAACCTGATTATTTTTTTTTGTTGACAAAATGAATTTAAATTTAATGATTTTAATTAATGAATTATAATAATAATAACATTTAAGATATAGTAAGGGTATGAAGTATGATTTTATTATTGAGCTGGATTTTTGTATGCAAATTTAAATAATATATGGGTGGATCTAGAACCGCTAGGTTGACAACTTGTACTGCACATTTGTAAATACAAATTTGGAGTAGAATTAAAATAAATGTAGAGAAAAATTAAATAATTATTATTTTATCATATTATATGCAGTTCAACTAAACTATGTCAGTACAAAACTCAAATCTAATACATAAAGGGTTTTTATAATAAGCGTATTAAGTAGATCTTTACTTCGACATCAGAAAGTCCTTTGTACAAATCCTGAAGTGGACTTTTATTTTTTAAAGAAAATATATAGTTTTATCATATTGTAAATATTACTTTCGTAAAAATATGTAATGTTAGCATTTTAAACCATTACTTTATTCGTCCGTGAATGTAGAAAAATAAAATTTATTTTTATTTTTGGAAAATCAGACGCTGGATAGTGTCGTTTTGCATAACTAGGAAAAATTCATTCAAGATCTTGATTGTCCTGCGGTTGTCATACAAGATGCAGCCGCTAAAATGTGGCAGTCGTATAATGTAATTATTTAAGAGTCTGAATGTTTATTGTAGAAATTATTTATTATCAAAAAAAACATTATCTTTGTTGTATATATTTATAAAATACGTTTTACAATTTTCCAAAATATTTTTTTACTGATGATAAAACCTTTATGAGCAAAAAATATAGGTTTTTAAAAATCTTAGAGTCTTTAATGTATTAAATCATCCAAATTAATAATCCAAAAATATGTGTTATCTATAATTCTATCCAAAATTATTATCAGTATGATTAATTTAATTAACGTTTAAAAACTAAATATGTATGGTATAATCGTTTTGACATCTTAAAATTGTATCTTTGTACTCTTTTTAAAGTCTATAAACTTCATGTGAGTAATTTATTTCAAATCTAAAAACATACAATTTATAATCGATTGAACATCAAAAACTCAATATATTAATGTATTTAACATCATTTAACTTTTTATTAATAATCGATTTCTTATCCTTAAAGTATACATATTATCAATTGAATATTGAAAATGTTATACATGTAATTGATTTTAAATCCATGAAATTTATGTGTTAAATTGATTCGTCCGCCTCCGTAGTGTAATGTTCAGCACGCTCGGCTACCGTTCTGGAGGTCCCGGGTTCGATTCCCAAGGGGGGTAAAATAAATATAAGTGATTTTTTCACTGTCATATTTATATAATTTTACCCTGGACTGGTACCTGAAGCGGAGGGCTGATCACCTTTCCTTCATGCGTAAACGATCAAGATAACACTGCGTTTATATGACGCAGTGCCCTATGCACCATTGGGGTGCGGATAAGGGTTTTATTATTATTTTATTATAATTGATTAAGCATTTAGAAACATTAAATATATAATCGATTTAAAATCTATCTATCTATCTATCTATCTGCTCATATAGCATTTAAACTAATAGTAATTCAGGTATAAAATATATGATAAAAAAAATATTGCTTTTAAATTCTTACCTCAGGACCTGGTTGGTGCATACGATCACAGGCTGTTGACTATTTTCCATATTATCCTTGACTTGAAGAACACTATGGAGGTACATCCAGTCTCCACTTCTTCTTTGGACCCTCAAAAGCATGATACAGGACCTATCTTGCTCGGACTGAGTAACTGTGGAATGAAATTAAGAAAAAATATTAATTAATGCTTATGGATTTCAAATATGAAAATCTTTTTTTAATTTTATGGTAATTAATTATTTATTCTTTACTTATTTATCTTTTTACAAAAATGTTAATAAATTAGTATATAACCACTCACCGAGATTTTTGTGTCTACCGGTTTCGAGACGTAACCGTCTCTTCATCAGGACAATCACTACCACAGCATGCAAACAATATCACCCATCACCATTATGAATATAGTATGGTGGTGTATTGTTTGCATGCTGTAGTAGTGATTGTCCTGACGAAGAGACGGGTACGTCTCGAAACCGGTAGACATAAAAATCTCGGTGAATGGTTACATACTTATATTATTAACATTTTTGTTAATATATGAGTAAGTAAAAATGACTAACCACAATGTAAATGCTTTAAATATTAATAATATTGAGAATATTTATCCTTCATCATACACAAATTACAATAAAAAAAAATTGTACCCTCATTGAATTCTCTCGTGCCGAGGGCACATTTTACAATATTTAAATATAACATTACATGAAAAGTATGTTATTTTTAACATGCAATCAAATATGATATGGCCAAATGATGGGATTTAATTTAGATTTATCCACCTCCATTATCTATATATAATTAGCTCTTTTATACTTAGTTATGTTTTTTTACATGATTTTATAGACAATGAAAGCAAGTTGTACAACTTTGTCAAAAAATAATTAAAGTTATTTTGACTAAAAAAGGTGTATATTAGGTTGTGTTTCTGTGTTTTGGATCTATGTAAGTTTCCATGCATGTAAATTGCGATTTTTGTACTTTTTTCCTTTTTTTGGGATATATTTTCTTAAATTTTTACTATATAGTAAAAAATACAATGAACCGTTTGTATTTTATCAGGGCACTCATTAAAAATATTATATTTAATTAAATTTCATTTATTTCTCTCATTATTAGTTGTTTTCCTTTCGGAAAGTTGAACGGACCTCTAAAATGGTTAATAAAAATATTATGTAAAGCAGAGATACTATGGTAAGCACATTAGATAGCCAAGATGGAGGTCCAGGATTTCAATCCCAGTGGGGTCAATAAAATTAATCTCCCAATGCATACCTACCGATTATTCCGACTTCTAAGCTAACCACATTTGATTCAAGTACTTGATCATTCCAAGAAAAAAACGCACTGCTAATATTTTAAATAGAAGATATGATTTTTTGACTATCCATCATTGAGGATGATTTGTAAAATTAGAAATATTTTTGTTTAAAAATTAAAAACTGTACCATGCGTAATATCGTAAAATAATTTCAGACGCAGTTATACCATTCACTCTCATTTGAATAACAATTATAAAATGCAATGAGTGTGGATGACATTAATATGGAAATGAATGCACTATGATGGATATGAAAATGTTTTGCTACTGTGTTATTAGTGACAAATGTGACAAACCTTTATGATAATATAGAAGAGAGGTGATCACATGAGATTGTGATAAAGTACTCCCATTTAATTGTAACGAGTAAGCGACGAAAATAGCCATAGTCATACATATGTAACGGGAAAGGAATAATTATCAGCAATTTTGCCCACATTCATGTCATGTAATGAATATCAATATCAATTAGTTTTTATGTGTATATTTTAATTACTGTTCACATATATTTTGTTTGATTGTTTATTTGTTGATCTACGCATTATCTCTTAAACTAACTGACTAACCATACTAGGGTACTGGAGAGAATAGAATGCCAGACCACTCTGTCTTTGGAAACCATTATTTCTTAATCCCTACACGCTGATTATTCCTTCTCCAGACTTGATTACTTTCAAGTATTTGACATACTTGATCACGTCGTGGTCTTTAACATGTATTTGTTTTACCGTTCTTTCATTACTCATTCGTTCCACATGTCCAAATCATCTCCACAAACGTTTCTTAATTTTATCGATAAAGCTTATTTAAGCTTTGCATTCTTTCCATTCACCATTCGAACATCTATCATACATCGTTTTGACTGAGAGATCGCATTTTGACTGCAAAATGTTACGTTAATTTGTAATTACATGTTTTATAATTTTTTTCTCACTGTGGTTTGTATTAAAAAAAAATATTAATACCTCATATGAAAAATTTGTATTTCAACATTAGAGGCAAACTTTTTTTTGATATTATGCAAGTATAATGTATTTATCTAGTTTTATATATGCGAGTATATATATATATATATATATATATATATATATATATATATATATATATTTATATATATATATATATATATATATGTATATATATATATATATGTATATATATATATATATATATATATATATATATATATATATATATATAAATATATATAAATATATATATATATATATATATATATATATATATATATATATATATATATATATATATATATATATATATATATATATATATATATATATATATAAATATATATATATATATATATATATATATTTAAATATTGGTTAAAAAAATTATCTTATAATTGTACATTAATTATAACTTCAATAAACACTTCATTTCAATACTAAATTTTTAAAATATTCATAATGCTATTGCTATGAATTTATTAAAGACAAAAAAACACAAATTATGATCAACAGCATTTTTCAAGTTCGAACGCTTTGAAATAAAACATGAAATTTATTTTAATTACAAAAATAATAACACTTAATTGTTCACACGTATTTATTTGAAATGCACTTAACTCTACGTTTGTAGTAATACTTGGAACCCACTAGAGAATTTTTTGTAATATGTTTCTAAAATTTAATTAGTCCATAAAACATTAGGTAATAGCGTCAAGTCAACAATTTCCAGATACTGAAATAGATTGCACTGTAATCATATTGATTAATGTACATAAACATGGAAATAGATCAGCCATATCAATGGGTACTTCATTAAGAAAAGGTTGTAAACAATACTGATATCAACGATTATTACGCCTCAATACATAGACACGCATTTTACTTTCTACATACTGCGATATGAAAAACAGGGTTTGGCAAAATTCACCGAATATATTTGTCGAATGAAAAATTTATCTTAAGATCATACATTTTTTGGATTTGCCGTTAATATCCATATCCATTTTCAAACATCATAAGATAGGGAATCTAAAAATATTACAACTCATATTCCTAGTATTCATATTCTTGTTTTGTATACTTTAAGATAAATTCATCGCAATATTTCGGATATTTTTTCATCTAATATGAGAGAAACATGTAGTTTAATAAAATTTGTAAAGGGATATTAAGTACTTCGAATTTAACATAGGGTGCGTAAACAAATAAAAAAAATTACAGTTATAATATATAAATACATATGTGTGCGTGTGTGCGTGTTAGCGTGTATGCGTTTGTGCCTGTGTGCGTGTGTGCGTGTGAGTGTATGTGTGTGTAAACTCTACAGTTTTCTAAAAAAAGGATACAAAATATTAAAAAAATGAATTAATCAAACTTATTTAAATAACATGTATGTTCTCAATTTTTTCAGTCTAAGATAGTTTAAACGCATTTAAATAGAATGAAATTCGACGAATATTTCTTCGATGAACTATTTTCGAAAGAATTTACCCACCGCCGTGTAACCAGTCTAAACGGAAATAAGAAATAACTGCTCATAAATTATGTGCTGCCTTTAAAACTTAGCAGAGAAAAACATTAATTACATGTACATAATCATATCACTAAAGTAGATCGAGAAATTTTGTCTAATGTTAATTACTGATTATTATCGCGGATAGACTGGAGAAATCTCGGGTCTCCGCGCCAATACCAACTCGACACAATGTTACGTTGCGTCATTAAAGAGTTCAATACGAAATGAGAACTGAAAGAGTTCATCGAAAACCGCGAACTTGCGAAAGAAAGTAGTTCTCGGAATCCATCTGCAAACGAACCCATTGAATATTAGTTTTTTTTCGAGAAAAATAAATAATGTGTTAACTACCTAACTAAACATCACGCCGCTTCACTGCAGGCGTAGGCAGAGAGAATAGAATGCCATACCACCCTGTCCTTGCAAACATTCTTCGCCTCTTTCACATTCATACATCTCCTCATACATACCCCTGGCGCACTCATGGAACATCTCGGTTTTCTCCAATTGAGAATTATTTTTAATAGATTGAATATATTTTTTTATCTCAACATAGATGAAGAAGAATATGGACGTCTGGGTATTTACGGGACTTATGATCTATCATAGGCTGCATAAAAATAAAACAGTGTCTCCTTAATAAAAGTTTTTCTCAATCAAACAAAGATGGCTTTTATGAAGTCATATATACCTTGTCATGAGATTATTCATATACAAGTATGTGTAATTTCCAGAATTTGAGTGGGGTGGTTGTCAATCATGGGTAGAATGGTTAATGCTTACTGTCGTGACCTGTCATAGGCTGGTTAAGTAATTCCGTAATGTAAATTGATCACATAACCAGCCAATTAACGATCACAAATCCTGTAAATACACAGACTTCCATATTCTTCTTCATCTATGTTGAGATGTCAATAATGTTTTATCTATTTATAGGAAGTCATCTCTCCAAAACGCAATTTCTTATAATTTTTCTCATATGTAGGTTTAATATACAGAATCTAATAAAATTTTATACTTTTTTTCATCAAGTCGTGGGAATCGAATCATATTTATAGAGGCCGTTTTAATGAGGGATTTCAGATAATTATAATCAATATTATTCCATCATCTTCTCCGTTAGAGTATGCGTAAAAACAAATATTAGTTTAAGTTATGAGGGTAATACGAGAGTGAACCGGATATCAGCAGGATCCACATTAAATTTACGCGTATTAATCACTAAATATTATTAGTAAACGATTAGTTTCCAACATCAATTAAATGAACTGCTTGAAAGTATATAAAATTACTTTTTATATTATTTTTTCATGCCTCAACACATATGAAGAAGAATATGGAAGTCTGGAGATTTACTGGTTTATCAAAGGCTGGTTTAAGTGATCACTTTACACACGTGTAAACTTTGTTACACAGATAGACTGATTTATTCGATGTTGATTCATTATAAAATTACAAAGATTAATTATGAAGCCCGAATGAGCTGTGATTCGAGCATATTATTTATAGATTTGGCATTAACTTTGTGCAATGACTCATCAACAGGTAAAACTACAAACTTGCAAATGTTTTTTGATGAGAACATCTGTAGTTCTCGAAAATAGTCGTGTCAAAAAACTGATCTTATATAAGTCAACGGTTTCCTTAATAAAGATCAATCAAAGTCTTACATATATGTACAACAAAAAATACGGGTAAAAATGTATAACATATAAAAGTATAACTTGTATAATGTATAAAATACAAAATACACTACACATACACATACACACACACACATATATAATATATATATATATATATATATATATATATATATATATATATATATATATATATATATATATATATATATATATACCTATATATATATATATATATATATAAATATATATACACACATATAAACACACGCGCACGTTTGTTTGTGTGTGTGATAGTAAAAATAAAATGAACAACCATTAATGTAAAGATTAATAACTAAATGATGATTTCATTATTATTTGCGGCAATGATTTTTGTTGTTGCTTATCGTGTATTTTTTTTTATCACCTTATCGCTTTTAAACAAAAATTTAGCTTAACAATACATATTAAAACATTTTTATAATTCTAGAGTTGTAATTAATTTTATTAAAAACATTTATTTATTGATTTGGCGTTTAATTTGTAGAACTCCATTTTCATTTATGTATTAATTTTAAATCAAACACAGATTTTTTGAGTCTACTAAGTTGTATTTTATTAACAAAAACACATAAAAAATTATATTGTGATAATTGTTTCGCCTTGTTAGGGCATTATCAAACGAATGCGTTTTCATATATCATTCGTTTGATAATGCCCTAACAAGGCGAAACAATTGTCACAATATAATTTTTTATGTGTTTTTGTTAATAAAATAAAACTTAGTAGATTCAAAAAATCTGTGTTTGATTTAAAATTAATACATTAACATTTTTAATGTCTATAATAAAACTTATAAAATTAAAAATAAAAACTGAATTTTATTCCATTATATTTGATTGTATAAATTGAATTCAACAAAAAAAAATTACGTCAAAGGTCAACGTTTAAAATAAATTGAAAATAAAACAGTGAAACAGAGATTTTAAAGGTGTTGACGTGATTTCTAGTCAAGGGTTATTCATAAAAAGCAAGGTGTTTCAAACGAGAATATTATTTTAATTTCCCAAGTTGATTCGGCAGTCACTTTATTATAAAGACTATACATTTGAATATATATAAATAAATATCACTTTTTATGAATATCTATTATGATGTGTGTTTCGATGTATTCCGTAACATTTTCAAAAATCGTATATGAAGCTGAGTCTAAATTTATGAGTTGTGTGATGCGGAATGCACCGAAACACAGGTCGCATTAGATTTTAAGGAAAAGTGATATTTATCAAGTAAATTAAAAATTTTAAATACTATTTTATTAAACTTTTTGATGAATATAATTTAAGTTTAAGTTGTAGGTGTCAACAAAAAAATCATTCAAGATCAACTGATACAGCATCTCAGTATTTTATAATAAAATATCTTTGTCTTATATAATGGTATTTAAAAAAATTAAAGTATGAAACTAAATCGATACATACGCAGTTGTGAATTCAATTAATCTTACATATTTCATTATAAGATTCTAAATTAGGGCTTAATAACTAGGAATTATTTTAATTAAGGTCATGGGTAGGAATTATTCCCTTGATATCTTCCGTTCCCATAAGTGAGCTATGATTACGGTATTAAATCACATAGAGCCGTGTACGGATAATGCAGAATCAATAATAATTAAGGATAGAACCTGGAATCCACTTGGAGTATATCACCACCACTTTATTCCAACTATTCCCAGCAATTCAATAGATTTAAAATAATTAATTTTTTTTTTTTTAATTAATAAATTTAGGGCGTCCATAATAATAATGTTCAACACATTTGTATGAATACCATACAGCCATGTCGTATTTGATTGCAAAAACAATTTTCTTACATTGTATTTTTTTTAAATGTGACCGTGGTACGGAAAAAGTCAGTGAGAGCACATTATTGTAATTTCCAAGATTTTGAGTGTGTCCAAATACTGGTTCACATATCTGAATTATCTCCAATTATAGGAGTTATTTTTACATTTTTTTTAATATCTCATCAAAGATGAAGAATACGGAAGTCTGGGCATTTATGGGGCTGACGACCGTCATAGGTGAATGTTACACGTGTGAAAAGCAAGCACTTAAACCAAATGTCAAAAAGTGAGCACTGAAACCAGATGTTAAAAAAATATTGTATTTTGTTATTTGTATATCGTAGTCATACAGGAGAAAGTGACCAAGTGCAATTTTTTTACAAAAACGTGATTATTGAATACTTCATATTTTACTAGCTTAATATTACCCGGAAAAAATCCAAAAACGATTTTAAACCTAGAAGTATAATATATTGACTTTTTAAAAATGACTAACTGCATTGATGTTTATTTTCTTGTTAAGCAAGAGTGACTTAAATGCCCCTCCTGAACATTTTACGTTTTGTTAGTTGGTCACTTTCTCCTGTACGACTACGATATGATTAAATAAATAAATACTACATTTTGAGTATTTTTTGTAATATATACAAATTTCATATGTTTAGTTGCGTAGACGCTCGACTGCGAAACTGGCGTCTCGGGTTTTAATCCAGCCAATTGCAAAATAAATTGGAGAGTGATTTATTTTCAATTGATCTGGGTGTTTTTGATGTGTTTTTCACATTTACCTTCACTATCCTTACCATACTACATACAAAAAAGCCTCTAAAATGTAGAGGTTTTGCGAGTTTTTTTTCAGTCTTCAATCAAAATTGTTTATGCAGTCAAAAACGGCATGGCTGAATAACACGATCTTTTCAAATCAGTTCATAATAAGTTAACACATTCATGTGAACAACATTTGGGTTGTGTCCAAATACTTCACGAATTTCATAAACCTAGATTATCTCTACAACCACACTACTCAAATTCTTGGAACTTCTAGATATATTGATCAATATCGTGATACAGAACACATGACTTTACAATAGCCATCTAACATAGATGCTTTTTGTGAACTCAATATACGGTGTCACGATTTTGATCAATATATCAAGGAATTACGAAAAAAATGAACAGTGTGGTTGTCAATCATGGGTAGAATTGACGAATTTTGCATATCGCGCACTCCTTTCAAGAACGTCATAAATCAAAAATCGTCAATATTCAGTTGTGCATGTTTTCGGAATGTCCAGAAAATGTACTATATCCCAGCAAAAGAGGCATATTTTTAACTTAATATTTACCCGCTACAGAGCAGAAAGTGTTGTTTTTGCATTTTGAAGAAAAGGTATTGTTTGATTATTTTTTTAAATTTACTAAATATTTTTCAAATGGAGAAAAAATCTTCAGGTTTTACCTAAAAAGATTTGTTGCACAGTAAAAAGTTCAAAAATTGGCTTGATATTTATTTTTAATATTTTGTATTATATTTTTAAACTTTAAAAACGTTCTCCTGAAAAACCAAGTTTTTTGATTTATGACGTTCTTGAAAGGAGTGAGCGATATGTGTAAGGTGATCACTTAACCAAGCCTATGACGGTCGTAAGCACTGTTAACGCTCAGACTTTCGTATTCTTCTTCATCTATGTTGAGTTGCAAAATAAAACTCTTAAGTGGAGATAATCCAGATTTGTGACAAGTATAACATATTAAATTTGTCCATAAAATTCTCTGTACCACAATGTAAATATTAAGGCTTTCACGTATCAAAGATTACAAAGGCCACAAAAATAATAGGGAAGAAGTCTGAATACACATATACGACGGATGACCGGTAATGCCCATGCGCGTACCTGGGTACAGCAATAAAGATGGTGATTACCCAATTTAAATGATAGCCCGTTAATAGCATGTTATTAGGTTCTAAAATTACATTTAATTCGGTACTGCGCTTGCGCTGTCTCGCATCCATGTGATGCTGAGACGCGAAGCTCAGTAATAATGGCATCGGAAACAAGTTATCGGTAAACACACATCCCCAGACTTAATAAATTACCCGGCCTCGCAGCTTTCACACACAAGGCTTGGGAGCTTTTTTTAAACATAGCCAATAGTCTAATATGAGTTTCTACATTCCTTCCGCCCCTAACTCGTAGTCTATTTAGCCGGTGTAATATTTTTGATACTGCCCTCTTAAATCTAACGAAGGGGCCTATTCAAAATCATTTTATGTTAATTTTTTTTTAAATATAAAATAATTCGGTAACGTCGACAATTGTTTGAAAATGTCTAAAATTAATGTTCATTACACTGCTATGATTTTTAAAAATTATTTCTTCTACAAGAAACCTTTATCATTTGTATTAAAGAGTCCGCTTCCGTAGTGTAATGGTCAGCATGCTCGGCTACCGTTCTGGAGGTCCCGGGTTCGATTCTCAGGGGGGTTTAATAAATATAAGTGATTTTTTCACTCTAATATTTATTCAATATTACACTGGACTGGTACCTGAAGTGGAGGGCTGATCACCTTTCCTTCATGTGTAATCGATCGAGATAACACTGCGTTTATATAAAACAGTGCCCTATGCATCATTGGGGTGCGGTAAGGGATTTATTATTATTATTTTTTAAAGAGCTTTGGTTTTAAAAAGTTTGTAACGATTTTTTTTTCTGAGACTTGGCAAGATCGTGGCAGGATCTTCAACAATAAGCAGCATGGTTGATTTAAAAATATATACGATAACATAGATCAGTTCTTTGGCTTTCTTTATGTTTTACACAAAATATCATTTATAAGACGTCATTAAGATGCGAAAAAGCAGCGCTGCGAACCTCTGATTTTGCATGTTTCTGGTGTTGTAGTTCTAAACAAATTTTAATTTGCAAATAGGAGCTTTATAATCGTTTTGAGTAAAAATGGAACGCGAACCTTAAAAAAAGGATAATAATGACAGTTTGTGCTACTAGCGTGATTTCGTAAAGTAAGGTTATCTATTTCATTAAAATTAAACACTAGAATATACCACTTTAATGAGTTTTATTTATATTTACGACTAGTTTCGAAAACGACAGATGTTTTCATCTTCTGGTACAAATTCTTCTTCTTCTTATTCTTATTATAGGCCTTGCGGCCTGTTTTTATCCAGTCCCAAGCCCGGATGAGAAAGGAGGAGGGTTGGTGTGCAAGGTTAGCAGCCTACATACTTTAAAAAAGATTCAACGCTCACAGCAAAGAGAACTTAGCCTCGGACAAAGGACCTCTGGTACAAATTAAGTTTTAATTTCTACCAGAAGATGAAAATGATGAAAACATCTGTCGTTTTCGAAACTAGTTGTAAATATAAATAAAACTCATTAAAGTGGTATATTCAAGTGTTTAAGTTTAATAAAATAATCATATCAATTCACAAAGTTAATGCCGAATCAATATATAATATAAGATTATCTATAATATTAAGAAAGGTCTTATATATAGACTTATATAAGAAAGGTCTTATAAATAGTCTTATATATATATATATATATATATATATATATATATATATATATATATATATATATATATATATATATATATATATATATATATATATATATATATATATATATATATATATATATATATATATATATATATATATATATATATATATATATATATATATATATATATATATATATATATATATATATATATATATATATATATACATATATATTCTTCTTATACAAAGACTTTTCTTATGCACAGGTGTGAAGAACTGTAATTGATACTCATGACTTTTTTTGTACTCTGATTTATCATATATTGTAACTGTTGTTTTTCCTTCCAATAAAATAAAATAAAGGTGTGATTGTAAGTTTTAATGTATTAATGGACTCTTAGAAATTCTGATGAAGGTTGGATTAAATAAGTTACGATCTTCTAAAATATGAAGCATACCATGAAGAATTTTTATATAAAATAAAGCAAACGGTTTTGAGAATTCCACCAATAATCTCTTATTTTTAGAGTCGTTTTCGGGTATCCGATTCATCATAAGCAACCTCAGATATTTAAAACAAGAACACAACAATTTAATGAGCCTTTGCATTATTTTAGATTAGTTTTTCCACAAAAAACACGATGCACCAAACTATATATCGCTCACTCCTTTCAAGAACGTCATAAATCAAAAATCGTCAGTTTTCAGTTAAGTATGTTTTCGGAATGCCCAGAAATTGTACTATATCCCAGCAAAAGATGCATATTTTTAACTTAATATTTACCCGCTACAGGGCAGAAAGTGTTGTTTTTGCATTTTGAAGAAAAAGTATTGTTTAATATTTTTTTTAAATAAACTAAATATTTTTCAAATGGAGAAAAAACCTTCAGGTTATTCCTAAAAAGATCTGTTGCACAGTAAAAAGTTCAAAAAGTGGCTTGATATTTATTTTTAATACATTGTATTATATTTTTAAACTTTAAAAACGTTCTCCTGAAAAATCAAGTTTTTTGATTTATGACGTTCTTGAAAGGAGTGAGCGATATCTCAACAGTACTTACTGCTTATCGATGAGATATTAAACGGTTACAGTTTATTAAATAACAAAAAAAAAACAAAATACCAGTTTTTTAAATATGATATTATCTTTTTAGCAAAAACGTAACGCCGATAAACAGATCCAACTAGCAGTTAATAATCATGAGCTAACACGTTATTTAAGAACTCAAATAAAATATCCTTAAATAATAATTAGGTAAGCGCGGAAATATTTGAGTTTGAAAAGTTCTCGGTGAAGTTGATAGGAAATATGCGCTATTTTTTTATAATTAAAATACTGAAATACTTACAAATGCAATTTATATACGCAATGCCATTTTCATAATATATTATCTGAAAGATAATATGTTTGATCTTAAGAATATTGATGGTTTTAATATTTGTTTTTAAAAATCATTCATAACCCGACATGATCAAATATGTCAAATACTTGAGTAGAAATAATTGGTGGGTATGTATGAGGAGATGCAATATGGAAGAGGCGAAGAAGTTTGCAAAGACAGAGTGATGTTGCATTCTATTATATAATGATAACAATTTTGGATGACTTATATAGCGCAATTTTCGTAAAATACTACCTCAAGGGCGCTTGTTTATACAAAATGTATTATGATACTACCTTCTCCTGTGAGGAAACGGCGTGATGGTTAGTTAGTTAGTTTTCAATAATTATTTTCATATGACTATTTATTTACTTAGTAGAACAAAAAAGGAATATACTACCTTTGGGTGTATAATATAATTAAGGTAATCATAACATTTATTTTATTTATGAAAAACATTAACGTAACTCGCTTAATGTTTTTCTTTTATTCATTTTTGAGCATTTTTTATTACTCAATTAACGTAATGATTCTATCCTTTATTTCATTATTGGAAACTGCACTGGATTAACTTGATAATTATTACTCAAAACTGCTCGCGTTTTAAATGAAAGTATAATAAATATTTAATAAGGGTTTTATATAATTATTATTAATATAATATTTATATTAACCCCTCATAGAATCGAACTCGGGAAACATGTACAGTGATTAAATACACCAGCCAGTGGACTACCGAGGCAGCAGACATTACTAAATTTTAATAATTATATTTGTTTTTGGTAATATAATCATAAACATACATTTAGACAGGACTGGTGTGGTGATCGCCAACGCGATACGAAAGTCGGCTACAATCGGCACAATTACCCAAGAAAACGCTTTCAGCATCTAACTTTAAGAATCCTAGAAATTTTGTTTTCTAACTAACCAGCACACCGCTTCTCCGCAATGCTAGGTGGAGAGGATAGAAGGCTACGCTAATCTGTCTTTAAAAATATTATTCGCCTCTTCCACATCCAAGCATCTCCTCATACATACCCGTCGATTAATCCATCTCCTGGGCTATCTACCTTCAAGTATTTGAAGTAATTGTTTATGCCAAGTATTCAACTGTTTCGTCTGATTCAACTTCCAACATCGTTTACCACATCGCTCACTCCTTTCAAGAACGTCATAAATCAAAAATCGTCAATTTTCAGTTGTGCATGTTTTCGGAATGCCCAGAAAATGTACTATATCCCAGCAAAAGAGGCATAATTTTAACTTTATATTTACCCGCTACAGGGCAGAAAGTGTTGTTTTTGCATTTTAAAGAAAAGTTATTGTTTAATTATTTTTTTTAAATAAACTAAATATTTTTCAAATGGAGAAAAAACCTTCAGGTTTTACCTAAAAAGATCTGTTGCACAGTTAAAAGTTCAGTAAGTGGCTTGATATTTATTTTTAATACATTGTGTTATATTTTTAAACATTAAAAACGTTCTCCTGAAAAATCAAGTTTTTTGATTTATGACGTTCTTGAAAGGAGTGAGCGACATGTGTTTTTATCAGTGATGTTTTGGACAAATTATTTCTTTACTTGAGCATTCATACGTCTATAATACAAATTTTGCATCAATCTATCATCGTCGAATTTTGACTGTATTCTGTACACTCTTTCCATAATATTTCCATGTTTCACGTGTATATGAAGGTTGGTACAACGACTCCTCTGCGCATTGTTTATAAATCTTCCAAAATTTTTATTAATGAGGAAATTATTATTTTATCTTTTATTCAGCTTAGTTTTATGACCGTTTTCTGTCCGCCTCCGTAGTGTAATGGCTACCGTTCAGGAGGTCTCGTGCTCGATTCCCAGAGGGGGAACTAATAAATATATGATTTTTTTAATTTTAATATTTATTCAATATAACCCTGGACTGGTACCTGAAGTGGAGGGCTGATCACCTTTCCTTCGTGTGATAACGATTAAGATAACACTACGTTTATGATGCAGTGCCCTATGCACCATTGGGGTACGGATAAGGGTTCAAATAGTTTTATGATGACGTATGAGAGAAATTAGTTATTAGAAACGCAAATGAAATTCCCCGAATAACAAATAGATGAAAAATCACACCACCAAACGGTAGTTAAGTGTTATCTAGTAGTACTTAACGTAATGACAAGTATATTAGGAATTATTAATTCCTCGAATCCCGAAGCTCTTATAAGGGTATTAACAAGAGTGCTTTTTTATTCAGTCCGCCGAAATGAATGAGTAATGTGCACTAGAGAATGAGCAAGTAAGTGGCCTAATGTATAAATGTACCTATATATGAATAAATGATGCTCACACACGCAATGGCGCCAAGTTTTTCGTGAGGAAATGATGGATCCTAATACCGTCACACAAAAAATGGGAATTTCATAAAACAAAACTTTCTAGCATAAAATCGCAGGTGTTTGTGTATGAATCCATGTTTAATTTAGGGAAGCATAGTAATTATATACTGTTTTATTATTACACCTGTCCATGAGAGAATTTTCTCCAAACATCGAATGAATTGATATTATACACGCAAAGATAGTTCAATAATAACAAATTTAAAAAATATATGTTACCACACGATGTTGAAAAATAATCAAAAATCATTTTGTTAGTGTTTGTTTCTCAATTATTAGGACATTATTTGTAGATTTTGATATATTTTGAAACTGCTTTGAAATTGTTGATGATAATAAAAAAATATATTTAAAAATGTTTTGTGATTTTCAATCCAAAAAATGTGATATTTTAAATTAAGTTGGAAGTTTAAGTAAACATGCGTGTACTGTTAAAAAAAATCTCAATATGAAGTTGTTAAAAATTATATAAAAATTCAAATATTTAAATGTTTAGGGAAACAAACTATACCAATTTTTATTTTTTCGCGGTGTCAGAATTCAATTGTTAAATAATTGAGAACGTGATTATAAAATTATAACATTGTGTATATTTTTACTATTTTCTTGTGTATTTTTTTGCTACTTCACCACTTTCAATTTGTTACTGCAATTTGTATAATTCAAGGTAAGACAAAAATTTTAATATTATCGTTTGATACAGATCTAGTTTACATTCACACTGAAATTAAATTAAGTACCATGCACGTCTTCATGGAATTATTTGTAATAAAAAATACTGCATTTCATTATGGTGTGGTGCTTCATAAACCATTATGTGCAAATAAGGGCCAGAAAAAGACAAAGTTGTTGGATATAGAATTCACGGATTTTGCATGGAGCGATGATAGGTTACATTACCCTATTTATGTTAGTGTCGAACTGTGAGAACATGTAGTCTCATAAGGTGTTTTCACACTTGGATACTCAAGCTGTGGCGCTACAGAAAGCTTCTAAAAATAGTTATTTCAACGTTAGTTGTTATTTAGAAATGATCATTATTTTTGTTGATTTATTTTTGAGGGAGAGAATAAATATATTTATAAGATTAAAAATATTAACTATCATAAAGAAACGTTATTTTCAAGGCATAATTTTAAATTATTGTAGGTACAGTAATATATTATTAGGTAATGCAATAATAAAATGAAAGCAGAACACTTCATTTTAACACAATGAATTCTTCGTATAGTAATAAAAAATGTTGAAATATATATATTTTTTTTAGTAAATACCACTATTCAAAAAGAACTTCTAATTAAATAGTAAATAGTGGTATTAACAAAGTAAAATTTATAATTAAAATGAATAGGTTTTACCACAAAGTGACATGTGTAAAAAAAAAAAATATTGCATGTGTAAAAAAAAAGTTGAAAAAGACTGATTATAGAATTCATATTTCTATTTTATTATCCCGTGTGTAGTAATAACAAAGTACTGACATTTCTTGCTATGATTTTATATTTTCCGTTAAGGTACCGGAATTTTTTTTTATATCCGCCTACAACAATATATATTCATGTAACTAATTTTTCACGAATTTCATAATTAGAGTTTGGATCATGAAGAAAAATTAACCTCATTAGAATCGTAACAATTAGACGGTCGTTTATTGTTGTCCGGAACCGCCTACAGCTACACATTACTTCGGTTCGGCCCGATTGTGAAACCGCTCTAAGAAGAAGGAACAGATCAGTTCGACGTGAAATTTTGGTATCGCGTATTTCTCTCCGGCTAATGGCGTATTAGTTGATGTGTATCAAGAAAAAAAACATTTCATCTTAATAAGTTTTTTGTTTGACCTTAGACTCATAAATCAATTAATACAGTTTTAATGGATATCTCTTAGTTTTACGTTAGGCTATAAAGCCAGATTTTTACTCCAGAGAAAAATACTTGGCCTGTTCAATTAATAAGAAGACTGATGTCATAAAACAAAATGTACTTTATTAAGAAGTTACATGTCTGGTTTCCCTTCAAAGTAGTCACCTTACCAATGCACACACTTATCCCAACGGAGTTTCCACTTTTCGAAAAAACCTGGAATCCTTTCTTTATTCTTCTCCACCCGCCCTACTCATCTGACCTCACTTATTCTGATGTATTCTTGCTCCCCAAACTCAAACTACTTGAGGCAATTTTTGAGTGGGTCAATGGGACGAATGAGCTGAAAGACATAACAAAAGAAGAGTTCTAGGACTGTTGCCAAAAGTGGAAACACCATTGGGATAAGTGTGTGCATCAGGGAGATGACTACTTTGAAGGAGTCCCAGACATGTAACTTATAAATAAAGCACATTTTGTTTTATGACACCAGTCTACGTATTAATTGAACAGCCCTCGTATATGGCCTTTTGAAGACTACACGATTAACTTAAGATACTGAAACTTGTTTAAAAGAGTTACTAATTATATTCTATATTTAGTAAAAAGCAATTAGGTGACCTAAACTGTCATTTAGTTTTATATGATTCCTAGAAATATTTGATATAATTTATTATATGAAAGCATATTTTCAATCTCAAGTTACTCTTTAAATAATCCTTAGCAATAGCTTTAGAAAAATTGTACACGAAAGATTAAAATATTTGTTCTGCTTTGGTAAAACTATGAGTAGTCATACCAAATCATAATCAAGGCATAACTACATAGTGTAGATAACTTTAACTCTACTAGTAGACTTTTTTTATCGACTTAAGAATTTTTTTTACCTATTTTCAGTTTCATAATAATGTGTTATTAGGAAGAAATGTTATGGATTTTTTTATCGAATAAAAAAAAATATTTTCATTGCATTAATGGTTAAAGCATATGTTTAAAAAAAAAACAAATTGCAAAAAAAAATAAATTAAAAAAAAAAAAATTGACACTCAAAATGTTGTAAAATATGGCTAACTACATGGTACATCCACGGCTAGCCGGAATAAAAGTCATCTTTATTATATACTTATTTCAAATTGTAGTTATAATCGAGAGATCTTTTGTACAATAATGATTATATTTTGTTTATTAACCCCGGTTTTGATAAAAAAAAAGTAACATTTACATCAACAATGTGTAATCCGTACATCCAATTATCGTTATGATGCAACTCCATACAAAACATGTCAATTAAAAATATTAATTTATTTCCAAATACAAGTAAAATGACTAATCTATGACTTTGTTTGTTGAAATGAATGATCGACTCATAAATATAACCCGCGATAAATCTCCACAAGAAAACATTTACAATTTTCGTATATTTTAATATAAATAATACTCACTTAGTCGGTGCTTAGACTGTGCATCTCTGAGGCATTCCCAATGAAGGAGGTGATACCAGGATACTCCTTGAAGGTCAGACTTGTCCCATCCTAAGTGCCACTCTCCACTTGAAAAAAAAGCAAAAAGCACAAACATCTAGTTAGTAATTTAATAACAGGCATAAAGCCAATAATAGACGAACACCTTCGTACATCTTTATAGGCATATTATTTGGAAGTGCGTCATGAAAATTTATGACTATAATTTTGAGGCGAACGATTTATATTTTTTTCAAAGCTGTTTGATCACAAAGGTTATTAACATTATTATTTTGCCAGCAATTTGTTTTCTTGTTATATATTGTAAATGGTAATCGAATATATTTATCACGGCCGAAACAATCTTTTTGTTAATATTCAACACTAATAAAATAAAACTTAGTTTAACTTTGATGATCCTTATAACGCAAGACGTCACAAATCGTAAAAAAAACTCAAAACTATAATTTACTATCGGGAAAACTATGGCAATGCCATATATCCTTGTTTTAATAAATTAATGGTTTTATTAATATGTTATGTTTTGAGATGGTTTGGGCATGTGAATCGAATGAGTTAAGAAATAATAGTAAAACAAATTTATAAATCAAATGATGGTTTGTAATAGAAGCAGAAAAAGACCGAGAAAAAAATGAAAGTGGTGAGGTCATGAGTTGAAATAATCGCCAGGTATGAGTATGTATGACGAAATGCATAAATGTGGAAGAGGCGAATGTTGTTTGCAAAGACAGATTGATGTGGAGTTCTATTCACTATACCTACCCCTACGTAGAAGCGGCGTGTGGTTAGTTAGTAAATTAGTTAGAATAACGATAATATTATATAAAATGTTGTGTTTATTTGATCGTTCATACTGCTATCAAATGGATTTTGTGTTTTTTGAGGTTTTTGTTTTTGTGTACAGATGATTGTTTTTCCATGAATTAAAAGTCTCTTTTCACAGGCAAACAATGATTTAAAACTCTTGGTACGTCTATGGAGAAGGTATATGGTTTGCACTTTCGTGATCATATACATTTCATCTCTTTAGAATATCAATGGCGTGATTTTTACGACGGTATTCTAGTTAAATACGTTCTGTTATTGATCCACTATTTAGTGCACTATTTCTCACCCGACACAGGCTCCTTTCGCTAAGTAGAAAGGCACATCAATAAATATAAGGTAGCCATAAATCATACTTAGCACGAGCGCAAGATGGCACCTTCCCGGTTTCAGCACCCATGTTTGAGATGACACACTTTGCATAAATAAATATGCTGAAATTATAATAATGACAGAAGTCATGTTCGCTGTACGCAGATACAGTCATCGTGTCCTACCTCCATTGTATGCAAAACGAGGCATGTGACAGTTTCGAATATTTACCTTAAGCCTTAACACAGTTCCACCGAATTGCTAAGCAACTGAGTATACGTTACTTGTATATTACGTTACTGTGAAATATTTGCTCGCTGATTTAAATTTCGTTTGTGAATGGAAGGGTGCTCGGGAAAATATTTATATTTATTGAATGCAATTCACAAAAATATTTCAGTAAATATTTGAAAAAAATGGTGTGAAAAACACATCAATTTAAAAAAAATACTTTAAAATAAATCTTCATTGAATTTACTCGATTCTTTGACCAAACCAACGACTCCACTTTTTCTGTTACTAATGTACGAGCAAAGAATGGTTCTAGTAAAATTGATTGAAAAATATATAAAATAAATATGTTTTTTCATTGTAATATATCTTTAATATTAAACTGAATCACCTTGCCTTCATACAATTAGCCATCACCTTAAAAAAATAACTGTGTAACCATCACGCCATTTTCCCGCAGGGGTAGGCAGAGAGAATAGAACGTAAAAAAAATAATCTTTCTTTGCAAACAATCTTCGCGACTTCCTCATTCATGCATCTCCTCATATATACCCGCTGATCATTCCGACTCCTGTTCTGACCACGCCTAAGTATCAACTTAACAATGCATCAATTTGATGCAGTGCCCTATGCACCATGTGGCGCAATTGAAACAGTGGAATATATACATGTCTAGAAACATTTTTTAAGCTTTTTGTCAACGGAAACAATGAAATGAGTACACATAGGTAATTTTAAAATAAAGTCATTGTAAAAACGTTACTGTCTAACGTATTGTTAATACTGTGTGTTTATTTAATCTTTGATTTCAACAATCGTTTCGTGAATATGCTATATAGAATTTCAACAATAACAAGGTTCGAACAAACAGCATTTTCAGGTTTTAGACCACAGACGAAGTTATTGTTAATAAATGGTTATCAAATAATATTTCAATTTGTAGACTAATCTTATTATTCAATTTGAACACCCCTGTGAGCCCACATTTGAAATATTTAACTAATTGGCTTTATTGCCATTACTTCAATATTATGCCAGATTAAATTTATCCGTTTTTTTAGTTTTACTTTAAATTCTGACGAATTCAATGATCTCTGTGTAACGTTTATAATTAAATTACATAATGTGATCATAAGGTATTGAAGAAAACTTGAAATATTAAAAAAAAACTTATTATTTTAAGTATTTTGAATTCACAGTTTTACCTTTGTTGAAATTATTAAAGGAAACACTTGTTTTCTTAACACTTGAGTTTATTTAAGACAAATAGTTTCGGATGTTAAGCTTCCATCTTTAAGTCTAAATGTAAACTAAAACATAAATAATTGTTCTATAAATAATGGAAATAATATAAGGAGAGGGGTAAGTTAGGAGGAGGGGGGTTTGTCAAGGGGCGGAGTTTGAAATAAAAGAAAAATGGATAACAAAGGCGAAGAATTTTGAAACAATACATTTTTTTTTACTCATTACCAATTGTGTGTAATCTATTAATAACAGATTTTGTACTGCACCATGTACGAGTATTATCATACGTTAATTGGTGCACTTCACGAATGAATCTAGAAGAATGAAACACAATTTTTTGTCAAAGATGTAAATAATTTCGGGGCTGTAAAAATTTGAATTGACAATTTCATCTTAGATCTTGCATACAAATAAAAGGGTCTCTGTTAAATAAAAGCTTTCTAAATCCAATCATTGATAGCTTTTGTTATGAACTCAATCATGGAACGTTATGAGATTGATCATATACCATATGTATGACTTCCAAAATTCGAGTATTGTGGTTGTCAATTTGAGTATTGTGGTAGAATAGTGAATGAAACACGAGTGTAAATCGATCATTTAACCAGCCCATGACAGATCTTAAGTCCTGTAATTACCAAGACTTCCATTTTTTTAAAAATCTGTGTTGAGATGTTAAAATGATTTTTTGTACAAATATGATATAAATCGGATATTTTTTCATCTAGCACTCGATTTCAATCAGTTTAACAAATTGTTAATCAACTTTAAAATTTTTATTTTTTAATATTTTGTATATTAAAAGCATTGTTAACATTGTGGTATAGTAATATAATACTCTCCTTATCATTCATCGTTCACTTTATGAAATAGCACTTTAAAAAATATATCGACACACTCGTAGGATATTAAGTAAACAAATTGTAGTACTTTTTATCTACGTGCAGGATCTTCATGTCCATGGAGTGTATGGTGGTAAAGACGTTGGTGGCTCCCTGCACCACGCACTCGCGGGTCTCGGGCATGGCCACGGGGGAGCAGGCGGCCAGGAACACGGGCTCATTCCGGCTGCAGAGCGGCAGGAACGACAGGAAGTGCCCGCGGACCAGCACCACCTGACGACAAGGAGAAACAAAGTATGTTGAATAACAAAGAAACTAAAATTTGCACACAACATAATGTCATATCTATTCTTGTTGTTGGGTTAGGTTAGGACAACGAAAAACAAAGTATGTTGAATAACACAGAAACTAAATTTTGCGTATAGCTAAATGTCATATAGATTCTTCTTGGTCATTTTTTCCTACTGCTGGACTACCTACTTTTATATCTTCCATCGTTTCCTGATACTGAAAAAAATATTGTAGACATTTGTAACATTTCTCATTCATTTTTTAAGTATGGATTTTTAAATCAAACACACAATTTTTGAGTCTACTAAGTTGTATTTTATTAACAAAAACACATGAAAAATTCATATTATTTCACCTAGTTATGGCATTTTCAAATGAACATTCGTTTGAAAATGCCATAACAGGCGAAACAATTGTCACAATATTAATTTTTTATGTGGTTTTATTAATAAATTAATTATTAATAAATTTATTATTATTTTTTATGTGTTTTTGTTAATAAATGAATTAGTAGACTCAAAAAATCTGTGTTTGATATTAAAATTAATACAAAAATTAAAATGGAGTTCTATAAATTAAACGCCAAATCAATAAATATATAATTTCTCATATGCACTTTTTTATTGTGTCCAAATCATTGGACACAATTGATGAGTTTGTCTCCACTGAGGAGTTGTTTATTTCAAGATTTTTGATTTCTCAACATAATTTAAAT
This sequence comes from Brachycentrus maculatus, assembly GCF_059751285.1. Classification (NCBI taxonomy): domain Eukaryota; kingdom Metazoa; phylum Arthropoda; class Insecta; order Trichoptera; family Brachycentridae; genus Brachycentrus; species Brachycentrus maculatus. The sequence goes on along the minus strand of NW_028280809.1, from coordinate 4,681,529 downwards.
ATAACAACGTTTTACTATTGTACTCTATTATTTTGATTTCATATAAACAAAGAAAAATATGAAAGTCTAGGTATTCACGATTTTTCGTCTTGTCATGTGCTGGTTACTTGATACACGTGTTACATCACCATTATACCCATGGTGGACAATCCACACTACTCAAATTTCTAAAGTTATATTTATGCTTCAATTGAATTTTCTTTTACATGCAAGTTCATTTCAAATTCTAGATGATGCCGAAAACGCATGTAAAAGATGGTTCAATTGAAACTTGAGCAGAAATTTGAGCAGTGTGTTTGTCAATCATGCGTTGAATGGTGAATGTAACACGTATATAAAGTGATCACTTAACCAGCTTATGACAAGTTATAAATCCTTTGAATGACCAGACTTCCATATTTCTCTTAAACTATGTTGAGCTATCAATAAAAACATTGATATTACTCATACGTTTTTTATAGTTACTAATATTTTTTTTCGCCTGTGTATGTCAATAGTCATATTTGCAGCAGAGGTTTTCATCAAAACGAGGTGTTAAAGATATTAAATAATGAAAAAATGTACGTTTCATCAAATCGCCTCTCCTCTCTTTTCAAGAACGTCATAAATCAAAAAACGTTTTTAAAGTTTAAAAATATAATACAATGTTTTAAAAATAAATATCAAGCCACTAATATAACTGTTTATAGTGCAACTGATCTTTTTAAGTAAACCTGAAGGTTTTAACTCCATTTGAAAAATATTTAGTTTATTTAAAAAAAAATAATTAAACAATACATTTTCTTCAAAATGCAAAAACAATACTTTCTGTCCTGTAGCGGGTAAATATTGAGTTAAAAATATGCCTCTTTTGCTGGGATATATATAGTACATTTTCTGGGCATTCCGAAAACATGCACAACTGAAAATTGACGATTTTTTTATTTATGACGTTCTTGAAAGGAGTGAGCGATATAAATTCTGTGAGAATGAATGAATTAAAACGCTACTATAGTTTTCATCACTTCAATCATTCTGACGAGTCGTTAATTTTGGTGCAGTATTGTTATCCGAACTCACAGAACAATGTCGAGCTCTGAGCCTACTAGGTCGTCATCGATTATGTTTAGCCTTCGATCCCATTTCGTGGCGCTGACATTTCATCACGGTGATGATGAGAACAGTTTGGATACATCATTAGAGGAACAATAGATCACCCGACCGTCTTGAAATAACAGACGTGTCTTCGCTCCAGATTGCTAAACTTACGTTCGACACACATCGGTGCGGGGACCGTTCTTTTAATAGGATTTATGCGTTTCGAATTGCTCTTTTAAATATTTAAAAAGAGTCGTTTGAATGGTTTTAGATAAATCTCACAAAATATAAGACAAATCTTATCTATCAATAGATAAAAGGAACCGAGAGATGTATCTAAAAAACTTGTTTAGAATTCATCAGGCGCTCAGTAGAAATGTATTAGGGAGGGTTACATGAAAAATCATTCGATTGTGAGTTGTTTTCAGGAAATACCTACTTGCCTACTTAACAAAATACATCATTCACAAAATGGGGCACTCGTGTTTGCTTACCCTTACTCTTACAAGTAAGTATAAATTGTACACTAATTTTACTAGTTCCTCGATGTTATGTAACTACTATATACATATAAACTATAAAGCATTATTAAGAACTAAATCTTCAAATTCATAATTTCGAACAACCATTTTACGAGCTCAAAATTTTGGCCATTATTTAAAAACAAAATAAAATGATATTTCTCACAAACAGATTTAAAAAAAAAAATTAATATATCACATCATCATGAATATCATTTACGAGGAGATTGCACACTTAGCGCGTTAAGTTAATTATATATTACAAAACTTAAGAGTGATTGAAAAACACTGCCTCCGTATTATAATTGATGATCGTTTTGGCGGGAGATAAAAATACAGGAACAATGGCGGGCCGTCCTAGCTGCACCATCCATGAATTATGTATGGATCCAGCCATGGACCACTATGCTGATCGTGAGTAACCTCGTAGGGCCGTCTTACCTTTCAACTCCCATAAAAACATATTCGAAACCTTTTGAATTTTACAAATATTGAATTTTCATTTTAAAAACCACAAAAATCACAGAAAGTGAAGCGTGAGGTCGGTAAAAGGAGAATAAAAGTAGAGTGACTGCAGTCGCAATGCAATATCCCAGATGAATGTGCGGCAGAATAATGTATTATAGATACTCAGTTACACGCATAGGTCAAGTGATGAACAATTTAGAACATTTGGATATACATAAAAATATAAATTCTGATATAACGTTAATATATCCTTTTTTGGATACGTCACCATTATTATCTTTGTTTGCTTTTACAAAAATTCCCGTTCCTTTTCCCCCTCCACCGCTATATATTACCCTACCAACCTCTTTATACGAGTATATCAAAATATTTCTTTTGCTCGTCAATTATATTATTCACCTGTAGATGAAAACATCTGTTGTTTTCAAAACTAGTCATTTGTGATGAAATAAAACTCATTAAGTGGTATAATACAAATGTTTAATTTATAAAAAAATGCATGATAGATGTTCGAATGGTGAACTACGAAAATAATGCAAGGCTCGTTAACATCGTTAAAATGAAAAAAGATGTGTTAAGAAGGTTTGGGCATGTGGAACATATGGGTGAAGAAAGGAACAGTGAATCAAATTTAAGGGCGTATGTAGTTAGAAATAGAAGCAAAGAAAGGCTGAAAAAAACTTGGCATGCATTATGAAGTATTTTAAAAACTTGGAATTGGTCAGGTCAGGAGTCGGAATGATCGGCGGGTATGTATGAGGAGACGCATAAATTTGGAAAAGGCGAAGATAATTTGCAAAAACCGATTGGTGTGGCGTTCGATTCTCTGTATCTACCCCTGCGGGGAAACAGTGTTATAAGAGAAATATATGAGATCAAAAAAGTCGTTAGATATCTTTGATTACATGATCATAAAACAACGTTATGCGCATGTGAGGAGAATGGAACCATCCAGACTCCCCCACATTGCACCGAACGACCAGCCCCTAGATTGATGACTCTCGAAAGAGGTGAATGGACAGCTGGGAAATGACATCGCAGGATGCTAATCCTCTTAAAAACAGGCCATAAGGCCTACACCAAGAATAAGAAGAATTAAGTGTCTTTAACAAGAAATTATACGAATTAATTGAACAAATAACGCAATTCCTCATTAAAATGTTAGCGTTTGTCCCTAACTGTTGTCGTTATTAGGGAAGCGACGAAGGACTCCTTTATAGAGTCCACTGTCGATGTCGTATTTAAAACGAATGCGACTGATTCCAATATGTAAATGCTACATCTCAATACAAGTGTTACGGGCTGGAAGCCGAGTGTACTTCGCTATTACAATCAGAATCATTTACATTTCAAAAATAAATTCAGGAGAGAGCTTTTACGTTTATTTCCCTACATCAGTGGATGCTTGAAATGTTCTCTTAGGGTATGCGATGTTGAAAAGCTTACTTTTGTAAAATTCAAAATACTTCTCTTTTTCGTATTTTAAAAAAAAAATTACAATAAATATTGAAAAAAGTAAAATATGTCAGTTGAGAAAACTATGGTGTATTCATGTATTTCTAAAAAGGATTATAGTATTATAAATTCTTGTAATCTAATAGTGCCAATTAAACATTTTTGGATTTGTATAAATTCATATTTTTTTATAGCAGTAACTGAAAATTTTCAATGATATATATTTATTAACATAATGTATGCATATATTAATTTATCTCCATTTGTGAAAATCGATTTCATGAAATACGGCAGTCACTTTGTGGTAAAATCAATATATTTTAAATTTATGTTTTACGTAGTAAATACCACTATTTCATATAATCTATTATCAAACGTGTTTTGATGCATTTTGCATCATCATACGGTATTTGAAAATGATGCGGAATGCATCGAAATACGTGTGTTAATAAAATTTGATCAATAGTGGTATTCATTTAGTAAATAATAATAATAATAAAACTCTTATCCACACCCCAATGGTGCATAGGGCACTGCGTCATATAAACGCAGTGTTATCTTGATCGTTTACACATAAAGGAAAGGTGATCACCCCTCCGCTTCAGGTACCAGCCCAGGGTAATATTGAATAAATATGACAGTGAAAAAATCACTTATATTTATTTTACCCCCTTGGGAATCGAACCCGGGAACTCCAGAACAGTAGCCGAGCGTGCTGACCATTACACTACGGAGGCGGACAAATTCATTTAGTAAAACATAATAATTAAAAAAAATTAAATCCGTTCTTTTCTTTGGTTTATCTGTGAATTTTCGAACAATATTCTATAATTTCAAAATATGTTTTATTGAATTCACATGGACTGGTCGATAAATTTGATAAAAGACTGTTTATGAGTAAGTTTCTCGAAAAAGAGAATGAGGATAGTAGCTATTTGATAGTTTGCATTTTTATTTGTTGACTTATTTAATATTGTCACATATTTCAATATTCCACCTCGTTATAAAATAAATGTCATTTACTTGCAAATATTGCAGTATTTGTGGAACTGTTTCACACCGAACTCGGTTGATTTATTACATTTTTAGCACTTCATAAGGTGACTAAATACACAAAACCAAGGAGCCTAAATAATTAACAAGTTATAATTTGCACATTTAAATGACAAGGAAAATTGACAACAATTCGTTTTACTGCATGCAACACACCTACCTAATACATTTAACCTTCTGTTTATAGCGTGCGATCGAAACGATACTTATAGTAAGAATATCACCCAGTATCTCCAAATTAATTCACCCTTCTTAACATTCTTCTTCTTACCCTTTTCTGTACCCAATGGTGCATAGTGCCCTATGCAAAAATAACTTTGCGTCAATAAGATGAAGTGCCTGCATCGTATTGACACAGTGTTATTTTGATCGCTACTTATGTGAAGATAAGGTGATCACTCCTGCGCTTCAGAAAACAGTTCAGGGTTAAATTAAATAAATTTATTGTTTTGTGACCAGTCCAGGGTTATATTTAATAATAATATAATAGTGTAAAATTACTCATATTTATTTTTAAACCCCCCCTTCTGAGAATTGAACCCGAGATCTCCAGCAAGGTAGCTAAAAACGCTAGCTTCTACACCTAGGAGGCAGACGCCATTTATTGTCTTCACATTACATTATGCATTTAAAAAAATTATAAAATCACTACATGTCAATTTATGGTGATTTCACAATAAAATTTTCAAGGTATTAAATTAAAAATTACAGAGTATCAAATATTAACTGTGCTAAATGACATTCAGATTTGTGGAGTATGTGGTTTTGTTCTAAACAGAGCAATCCGAGCGCTTTTTCACAAACACGTCATCCGAATATAATGACAAGTTACTTTTATTCAGAGTCAACTTATTTGTTAAGACATTTTTTTAAAGTTCAGATTGAAAAAATACTCGCTTGAATAAAAGTTAATATATCTAAATGACGATACATGGTTACCAAAACTTTGACAGTACAATTTTATTTATTTATTTTTATAAAGAAAAATAAGCTTAATGTTTAATTACGAAAATACTACGTTGCAATGCGCCTCAAGTAAAACTTAATACTCTAACATACAGTCTAGTGCTCTTATTTTCGTTTCTTCAACTTGCCAAAATGGAACACAAAGGAGAAGAATGAAGCCTCTATATAAGGAGAGTTCAAAACAAAAATACAATGTACAGCAACCTTGGGAGAATTCGTAACACTGGCGTACTGTGAACTATGGGAAAAATACCTCCGTTTCTTTAACGCACGCCTGACCGGAAACCAGCGGAATCACTTTGAATGTACCATGTCGTAATCCTCCGGTAAAAGTTAACTATTTATTCGACAACAACTGCCTTCAGTTGTTTGAAGTAGATTAACTGTAAACTTTGGATTGAACTTTAAGGATTTGTGTAGTTGAATGTCATGGTTTCAATTAACTACGTTTGTTGAAGTTCCCTTAGTGAATGGAAGATCCGGTAACCCGTAATATGCAAGGCTACAATTATCGAGTTTAGAATATTTAGATCTTTTTATGTATGTGCTACGTTTAAAGCTCCGTAAGCAAAAAAATCAACACTGAATATAAAAGTATTCTGTATATCGAAATTAAAATATGTATTTTTTCTTGAAAACAATTATAAACTCAGTAAATTTATACGGTTTACATTTAAAAAAGTGTAATTGTTTGAATATAGTTGAGAGATAATTGTAAAATAATTGCAATCCAATAAATTATTATATCTCTAATTTAGTTACTAATTTTGACGTGAGTCATTCGTGAGTAACCGAATCTTGTAGTATAAACTAATTGAGTGATCAGATCTCAATGTTGAGTGAATCTCGTTCACGAACATTAATTCGTTCTGATTTACGGTGCTGTTGATTGCATCTTATGATCGAATGTTTTCTTAATTCGTTCACCGGTTTATTGGTTCACAAAATACTGACATATTAATTCAGATATTTATTTAAACAAAAATTGCAGTTGTATTATTGTATATATGTTTATAAATTCCTGACGACATTATTTTTTTATTGACGAAATGAACAAATGAAAAAAAATGTGACTCAAATATTTTTACTTCGTAACTTTACTGAAAAAAACCTAGTGCATGAGAAAAAAAATACTTTGAATTATTTATTCCAATAAAATCATGTCATATTCTTCTTATATTGACAAAGCTTAAGCTGCCTTAAAAAGTTATAAAAAAGATTGTTTTAAAATTATTTTTCATTGAGTTTTTAAAATTCACTGGGTCTCAAAATACCGCATTAAAAATAGGGTTGGCATGTTTTCCATAACCCTAGTCTCAAAAGACCGTTAAGGACCTCAATCGTGTGCATATCGGGATATTTTTCCAGGATCGTCATTATATTGGGTCTATTAATAACTGTGACTTATTCTGACTTAACGAACTAAGTAGCAACCCTAATACTATGCAACAACCATTGAGCAGCAATTTTGAAGATATGTTTGATCAATTTTAAAGTAACGAATCTAAATGAGCTTATAATAATAAATAATAATAAAACCCTTATCCGCACCCCAATGGTGCATAGGGCACTGTGTCTTATAAACGCAGTGTTATCATGATCGTTTTACACATGAAGGAAAGGTGATCAGCCCTCCGCTTCAGGTACCAGTCCATGGTAATATTGAATAAATATTACAGTGAAAAAATCACTTATATTTATTTTTACCCCCCTTGGGAATCGAACCCGGGACCTCCAGAATGGTAGCCGAGCGTGCTGACCATTACACTACGGAGGCGGAATGAGCTTATAACATATTAATATATTTTTCGCGAAGCTTTCAGTTGAAAATGTGAGATACATGGTTTTGAAATCAGTGAACCTTATAAGGTAAGGTACTTCAGTAATATGGGGGTAAATTAGTCATGGAAATGACTCCATGTTTTAGTTGGCTAAGCCTGTTACGTTTATGGGAGGATTAATAATTAAATGAGATCATTAACAGACCGAGCTATAAATGCGATTATGTAATTGGAACATGTGAGAACATACCGTGTGATAGAAACTTAATGTGATCTACTATACTGCCTCAATTAATAATTAAGCGTTTCTTTAATTAGTACCAACCTATATTATTACATAATGTGTTGTGTAGGTGTATGATAATATATTTTTAATGAATGTTTTACATAGTTAATACTACTATATCTTAAAATCTACTATGACACGTGTTTCGTTGCATTCCGCATCATTTTTAAGCACCGTATTTTAGATAGATTTAAAAAAATAGAGGTATTTACTAAGTAAAACATTGATCAAAAATGGATTGATTTTACCACAAATGACTACCAAATCAATTAATGAAAGTATGATAATCTGCTTATTTTATTTATAAAGTAAGAGTAGTTATAAATTAAGCTTTTTTAATAATATGGAAAGGAAACAATGTTTATAATCCGTAGCATTGTTTAAGGTACGTAAATAAAAGTACCTATCGAAGAAATAATTTATTAGTTAAATAAGTCAACACTTTAAAAACATATTAATATTTTTTTTACAATGGCATAATATTAGATAATTTACATATTTATATCGTAAAATTTATTATAAATACAAATGATATTGAATAAATAATTTTATTCCATGAAGATTATATATAATATCTATATAAAACCCTTATCCGCACCCAAATGGTGCATAGGGCACTGTGTCATATAAACGCAGTGTTATCTTGATCGTTTATACATACTCCGCTTCAGGTACCAGTCCATGGTAATTTTGAATAAATATTACAGTGAAAAAATCACTAATATTTATTTTACCCCCCTTGGGAATCGAACCCGGGACCTCCAGAACGGTAGCCGAGCGTGCTGACCATTACACTACGGAGGCGGACAAAAGATGAAGATTATTGGAACTTATTTTTTCAAAAACGTATTATTGCATTATATTATGATTTTTTTGTTGTTTAATCATGTATAAATAATAACATATAAAAACACTCATTTTGTTTTATTATGTATGATTTATAATAATAAAATATATAATATATAATGATGTTAAGTGCATTAAAATTTTTGTTGTGCATGTATTGTACGGGTTCAATTCCCGACAAATTTATTTTCAATTGATTTGCGTGTTTGTGGTGTATTTTTCATATTTGCCTTCCTTACTATCCTACCGGCAAAGAAGCCTTTAAAAGTAGAAGCTTTGCGAGTTATTCCAAAAAATGTCAGGCTTGTCGCTAAGGAGAAACAGCTTTTTGGCATGAAGCATTTCGGATATTTAAATGTGATCAAGTCGGAATAATTGGAAAATGTGAAAAAGGCGAAAAATATTTATAAAAATAGAATGTCGTGGTGCTCTTTTTTTCCCTACATTTTTGACATCTCAACACAGATGAAGAAGAAAATGGAAGTCTATTTGCATGGCTTATGACCTATCATAGGCTGGTTAAATGATCATTTTACACACGAGCAACATTTACCAATTCTGCCCACGATTGACAACCACACTACTCAAATTTTTGAGACTCCTCGATGTATTGATCAATCTTGTAACACAGGTGATAAACCCCATAAATACCTAGACTATATATTCTTCTTCATCTAAGATGTCAAAAATGTAAAAATAACTCCTAAGTGGATATAATTCAGATTTGTGAGCAAGTATTTATACACACTTAAAATTGTATTATTTCTCTGCCTACTCCTGCGATAAGCGGCGTGTTGGTTAGTTAGTTTGTAGAACTAGACACTTAGAGTGACATTTTGCTAAATACTCCACGGATAACATAAGACAAGCAATGGTTTATACCGCAGTGGATACCGTTCTCCGGTTGGCAAATAATAATCCACGTTAAATTCCGGCTGCAGGACCAGGTTCTCATGCAGTAGAGCTCATATTTATGTAAATCAACACTACCGTTCCAGTAGAACGTTGCAACAACGCTCTATTCAGTAGCTGTAGATTACAACAGAATCGCGAAGGGATATTCAAGCGGGCAAAAAATGAAATCAACCCATTTTTGAAAGATTTGAGGATATTGAATATAATTTATCTTGCGAGAACGAGTCAAAACACTGAACTAAAATTATTGTAAGATTAATGTTTCATATTGACATTTCTAAGTGGAACGGCATTTTATGTAATAAAATAACAACTTTATTGTTTTTTCCACATATATTTCATTTGACCAGTAATCGGGTTTCGTAGTTACCAACATCATCAAACTGGAGATGTCGGTAACGATGAAACCTGGTTACTGTTCAAATAAAATATATGTGGAAAAAAACTATTCAGTTTTTATTTTATTATTTCAAATTATTGCGAAAAAACAATTTTTGAGTTTATGATTGTAATACTCTCCTTATCATTCATCGTTCTCTTTATGTAATAATACTTTTTTGTGATATTATTACACACGGAGGTAATGAATGTAAAGGAGAGTTACTATATTTTCAATATATAAAATATTTATTATTGTAGTTCAAAAGTAAAAAAAACAAACAATTACAGATTACGAGTATGGTGTGTGATAAATAATCCTTTGTTCTTAGTAATTTTTAAATATATACGTATATGTCGTTGGTTGCTTCTCGTTGGAAAGGATAAGGTAGAAAGTGAATTAATTAAAGTCCAGGTGTAATTATTTTATTGTACAACCTTTTTACTGTAAATTGTTATTGTATCCATTGTATGTCATGTATAAAATCTAATAATTAAAAAAAAAACAATATCTATAAAAATTATTGTATTAACATGTAAGTATTTCGGCTCAACACAGGCCATGCCTAAGGAGCCGTATTACAAATAATTTTTTAAAAATCTCAAAAAAATGTATCTATTAAAAACAAAATTAAATGTATATAACACAATAAAAGGTATTTTATTTATATTACTACTAAATTATTTGAAAAAAAAAATAATGCGAACCGTTGTTTTAAAATCTCTTCTATAACTTCCTGTAGTTATCTGGCAGGAGAACATTCTTGAGATGATCTTAGTTTACAAAGATTTGTTTTGTTAAATTCTATTTTGACTTAATTCTAAACAGCAAAATAAAAAGTGCAACTGCATAAAATAAATTCAAAACATCGATTTTATTAGTATTATTATTTAATCCATCATTCATATATTTTTCACCTATTTCTTTATTTTTATAAATATAATATAAACAAACTGGTTTCGAATATGTTATACGTCAGAGTATGAGATCCCTTAAAAAATTATCCCTTAAAATTAACTCGAGTGGGAAATGACATTTATGAACTCATAACAGTAGATTATAAATATTATGTCTAATAACCACTATGCATGTTGTAAAAAGAATGAAATTTAAAGTATTTTAAAAAATGTGTTCAAAAAGATTTTTTTTGTTTATGTAATTTTGTATATTGCAGTTCAAAAACATATTCCAACTGTAAACGCAGTGTTATCTTCATCGTTAACACATGAAAGAAATGTGATCAGCCCTCCGCTTCAGGTACCAGTCCAGGGTTATATTAAATAAATATTAAAGTGAAAAAAATCACTCATATTTATTTAGTAAGAATCGAACCCCGGACCTCCAGAACGGTGACGAGGTGGTGACTATAACACTATGTAGGCAGTTTCAACTATAGCATGGCAAAAACAAGAATTTAAAAAATAAATCTTATTCATTAGTTTAGTATGTAAGGTAAACTAAAATTCCGTATTTTTTTCGGTTTCGGTAGATGAAAAACTGGCACCAATTCAAAGTTATCCAATTGTTTATTATAATAAGCATTGTAGTAAAAAAATACTAAATTGAATATAATTTTGTGATAAGTTGACCTCCTTGGCCATGATAAATATTTAATAGTAAAATTTTCCGCAATATATGTACATGCACACTTCAAGCACCTCTGGCTATGAGAATAAATTTGCATGGACTCTAAATAATATTATATGAAATAGCAAAGTAATCTATAAAGGAACAGAATAATAATAACATATTTAGTAAGACTAAGTTTTGAGTATAATATTTATCTGGGCCGAACCATTTTTATTTATGGATTTTGTACGGCTATTATTGCAATATGCATCGATGTTTTTTTTAATTAAATATTGTCTTGCATTCGTAATGCTGGATATTTTTGATATATGTAAATGGAGTAAATAATATGATTTAGATTTGACATATTATGTAATCGTTGACATTCACTGAAATAAAAAGAGTTTAAGGTTACACCTTCGCGCGGGTAAGCGCGAAACCTAGAGGTCTTGTAAAAGTAGAATAATAAATAATTATTTTACAGAGATGTTGCTCACAAAACAAAAGATAAATAAATAAAAATACGTGTATTTATATAGTGGTATGACAATTCGTTATGGTAAATTTTGACGATGAAAATATAAAAACAAAATTTATTTTCTAACGTTTAAAACAAAAATATCGATTTTTAATGTCCACATTGTAATATGATTTAATTAATGTATGTAGATCGAATAGTTTATTCTTCTTAATATCAGTTAATAATTGTTTTGTTTTTTTTTTATTTTATATTTTTTTATCTTTATCTCTTCTCATAGCCAAAATCACTCGATAACGGTTGGAGGCTAAAAAATAATGAAAAATACAAAAACATTTTTTTAAATTTTTTTATTCGGAAGTGCAATAAACAGTTTGATAACAAAATAAACAAAATAATTAAATAACACCAGAGATTGACAAGTTTAAAGCCCTATAATACGAGACCTCGCATATTTATACTTCTATAATACATTCCTATCCTTATATATTCCTCACACAGGTTGAAATATAAATGAAAATGTTTTAAAATTGTAAAAGTATTTATTTAAAAATACGTGCATTAAATGCTTGATGTCGGTAAAGTTCAAAGTTAATAAATAAACATTTTTTAGTTTTTATTTACAAGTACTTGATTTTTATGTGCTTTTGCTAAAAATTGCAATAATCGTGACAACATATTAAGCCGTATTGTTCAAACTAGGATTTAAATTATCATGAGATTTAAAAGATTATATTAAAATGAATGGAATTTTTTTATGTATTGAAAACATATACATATCTCAGCAAATCTTAAACATTCACTCTTAGATTAAAAAACACAGTAGAATATTGCTCATATTTATTTATTGGCTGGTTCTGAATAATGTGTGTACACTTCGATGGACAAAACTGATAATAAAATATTAAACTTCAAAGAAAACGCTCATTTAATCGATAAAATTAGTGTAATAAACAATTGTATCCATCGTAAAAACACTTACATAGTGTTTGTTGTACCATTATCTTATTACATACACATAACCCGTGATTTTGAATAAAATAAAATAAACCTTGTTAAACTACATCGTAACAAACAAACAAAATTGATAATCACTTTGAAATTACTGGTTAGTTTTTTCGAACAACGAGAACACGTTCGGAATAATAACGATAAAGATCTAAGAAATATATATATGTATATATATATATATATATATATATATATATATATATATATATATATATATATATGTGTATATATATATATATATATATATATATATATATATATATATATATATATATATATATATATATATATATATATATGTGTTTATAAACAACTAACATCATTCAATCATTATAAGTAAAAAGGGCAGATGTAAAGTTATCTATACTACGTAGATAACTCGTGAAATTTTCATTAAATACCACCCCTGGATTTCTCCACTTCTTCAGGTTATCGAAGCCAGTTTTCCATTCCTCTGCTGCCTCAGATTCCACTAAAGTTCACGGTAGTTCTCCGCACAATTGCTTTATAGCTTCAACTGATTTAGAAGTGTAAAATCCTTGCATCCTCAATTTATAACTATGAAGGTAATTCAATGTCCTGTACACCGTTTGGTGAAATGTAAGAGAAAGTACATAATAAGTTTTCGATAGATTGAGATACGATTTCAAGCTTATTTTTGTCATGACTTTGTAAGTCAATTCAGGTTTCGCGCTTACCTTACTAAGTCGTGTCGCTTAAATTTACATAAATCGAAGTCTTCATTCCAACTAGAAACGACACTGAGAGTTTCACCGTAAATCACCACCTTACTTGTTTACATATAAATCTTACAAATAGGTACCAAATGGGAAGAGAAGAAGAAACAAAGACAAGAAATTTATAGTCTACTACTATATATTACCATCACGCCGTTTTTATGTAGGAGTAGGCTGAGAGGATGAAACGCCACATCCGTCTGTACTGACATACACTTCAGCTTTCTTCTCATCCATACATGACTTAGTAGAATTTTGACAACAAATTTTAGGTCGTACTAAGTCCTTTTTGGCTGTTTTCGTTCTGTTCTCCCGTTCACATTTGGCAAATATACTTTCTTAGTCATTCTCTCGTTATCCATTCGCTCTACATGTTCATACTACCTTACATAATTTTTCATAATATTTAAAACTATCCCAAGATTAGCCTTCAGTTTTAATGTCTTCATTTATATTTCTGTCATTTACCCATTTTACACACATTCGTCTCAGGGAACGCATTTCAACGGCGTTTTCATAATTTTTTTCTTCTAATCTTTTTCTTATCTTCTTATATTCTGTGTATCTTTTTCATTTATCAGTGTTAGAACTTTATTGTGGAGTGCCTGAACTGAAGTTAAGCTTCCATGGACATTTTTTTGTTTACAATAATTCCCTTCAAAAAAACATTTATCGTATTCCCTGGATTCATCATTCCTTCAATAGCTTTATCCACTTTTTCATCCATTGAAACATGTTATACCTTGTTATCTTCAGGGAACGATAGTCACAAGTATCTATCGATCTCCGAAGAAAACAAGTTATCTGCCAAAACACAGAGGAATAATATTTCCAAAACAAATATGGTTTGAAATAATATTTCTGTTCATTTATGTTGAATAAGTTTATAAAAATGCGGGTAAAATTATTTAAAACAAAATATTAAAAAATATTGGTTTATCTTTAAAGAGTGACTCTATTTCTCAAGTTAGTTTTCAGAAATAAAAACATTTTGTTAATTATGTATTTAGTTGCCTCAAAGTACGATTCCCAAAACTTATCTGAATTTATTCATTGTGAGACATATTATATGTAAGTGCCCCTACAAATCGCCCACTCCTTTCAATAACGTCACATATAAAAAAAACTTAATTTTACAGGAGATCTTTTTTAAAGTTTAAAAACAAAATGAAATGTATTAAAAATAAATATCATGCCACTTATTGAATTTTTTGCTTAACAGATCTTTTTAGGTAGAACTTGAATGTTTTTTCTCCATTTGAAAAATATTTAGTATTTTTGAAAAAATAATTGAACGATACCCTTTCTTCAAAATGCAAAAACAACACTTTCTACGTGCAGCGGGTGAATATTAAGTTAAAAATATGCCGCTTTTGCTGGGATATAGTACATTTTCTGGGCATTCCGTAAACATGCACAACTGAAAATTGACAATTTTTGATATATGACGTTGTTGAAAGGAGTGAGCGAAATGTAAGTCCTTTACAATTCACTCATTATGATGTCACTGATCGTTCATATGAGTCTTTTCCATACTCATTTTTTATATGTCTTGTCAAAATAAGCAATAAATTTAATTGCATTTATTTTTAAATTTACATATCCTTTTTTCTATTCAAGCATGCGTGATTTATTATACTAGTATATTAGTATTTTGATATTATAATTCTTTCATCAAAGTGTTTCTACTCAAACAATTATGTCATAATTAACACAATGTTGGAGACAAACTACGTCATTTATATTCCAATATCATTATTTGTAATAAGATTTTTAAATAAGATAATTGAATTTGCTGTATGTACAGTATATTCAATAAAAAAATAGCGGGATGTAATGTTCAGTTTTGTTAAAGCCTCAAACATAGGGTCTTTTTAATTATTGTTTCGGCATTAACTTTATGGTAAGACATGTTACAATGATTAAAGAAAACACTTCGTTTTTTACAACTTAAGTTTTATTATAGAATACATGTTTCAGAAGTTAAACTTCCATCATCCAGGTCTGTATAATAACTAAAATATAAAATATAAAATTGTTCTATAAATAAGGAGAGGGGAAAGTAAGGGGAAGGGGTTAGTCAAGGGACGGAGTTTGAAAACAAATGTTGGTAATTATTTTTCGGAATTTGCAAATCATATAATAGATACTAATCACTCATAAATTAAAATTATTACACCTTGTTCCATATAAAGGCCAAATTATGAATTATCTTGAAAATTTAGAAATCCAAAAAAAACTGAATTCTAATAATAATTTATTAAATAATATATTGTTTCGAAATTCTTCACCATTGCTTTCCATTTTTCCTTTGTTTTCAAACTCCGTCCCTTGACTAACTCCTTCCCCTTACTTTCCCCTCTCCTTATTTATAGAACAATTTTATATTTTATATTTTAGTTATTATACAGACCTGAATGATGGAAGTTTAACTTCTGAAACATGTAGTCTATAATAAAACTCAAGTGGTAAAAAACGAAGTGTTTTCTTTAATCATCGAAACATAGGGTCAATATGAGTAATCTGTAAGGTATCGTTTAGACAAGGCAGCTGTTCGTTTAAGATTATTATTAGTTGAACTTCGGCTGTTTTCGCTTGTCATCGGCCGATTTGTGAAGCTTACGATCACATACCATAAGGGACGTGATAATGAGCGTAACTAATTACTTAAACAGATTCATAGGTACTTATACATATGTAATTCAATAAAGTATTGATTCTCAGAAATTTATTGAAATTTAAAACACACATCTCATTTCAGATGTTTTTATGTTTTTGTTGGACTCCGTAGTGTAGTGTTTAGCGTATTTGGTTTCCGTGCTGTTTTCCCGGTTTCGATTCACATGGTGGGGGAAGAATAAAATAATTTGATTTTACTCTTATATTTATTTGACCGTTTTAAAGACTTTTAACGATTAAAATAACACTATTTTAACATTCACTATTTGGCATATAGTACTCTATGCACTAAAAAGCACAAAAAGGCGTTAAAGGGTAGAAAAATCTCTTTGTTGGATTAAAAAATAATCGTTTTATTTTCAATTATAACAAGATCTTCAACGGAGAGAGAAAACGTAAGAAAAAATAATTTTCTTTAAAATAAAATTAATAAAATTTAGTTAAATTAAATTAAGTCTTTCTTACTGTATAACTGGCAAGGAGGACTAACGATGATGAAAGAGGTTGGTAGTAGAGAAGATGTGAACTTTCAATGGGATGAACGAAGAAGAAAATGTGACGGCAAAATATATCTACCTATGTATGTACATATGAATAATCCATATAATATAGCATTTGACATGATTTATATAAATTACTCATTTTTTTGGGATAAATGTTTTTATGCATTTTTTTAAGAGGTGCAGGCGAGATTCCGGGACTCCAGATTCACAAAACACACTTGCATCTATCTGCACCGATGACTACGGGCTTATCATTCTAAATTGTGTGCATTACAAGTGCTCTTAATTAAGACCGTAGAAAGCCCCCGGCTGCAGTTAGCCTCGGTATTGCCAGATCATGAGGTACACCCTTCATTCGCAGAAATCAGCCGTTACCTTGCACACGGACTGAGTCTAAGAGTAGAACGTAATTTGTAGGTATGCGTTCCGCCCTAAGATATGCTGGTAATTTAGCAGAGAATATGTGTAATCTACTTCGGTTCTAAGCGCTCTACTAAATGCGATCTGCCTAAGGAAAGACAGACGGACAACGCGTATGCAGTTTTAATACTGATTAGCTTATGTTATTCTGAAGATACTACACCGCTAGATGAACGAAAGCATCATATCTGTCTACCGACACTGGAAACTAACTATTAATTAATAGATTTATATTATCCACTGACACTTCGTGATGGAATTGCATTTTAAATATATTATTAGATTAAAACCAATATTTTTAGCTCTTCCATTTTATTTATAAATAAAGTGGAAAAGCCTAAAATATTGGTTTTAATCTAATAATATATTAACTATTAATTATATAAGCACATTTTAATCTAATTTATTGTTTCGGCATTTATTTTGTGGTAAGACATGTTACAATGATTAAGGAAATACTTATTTTTATACCACTTGAGTTTTATTAAAGACTACTAGTTTCGGAAGCTTAACTTCCATCGTCAGGTCTGAATGATAACTAAAATATAAAAGATAAAAATGTTATATAAATAAGGAGAGGGGTAAGTTAGGGGAAGGGGGTTGGTCAAGGAGCGGAGTTTGAAAACAAAGGAAAAATGGAAAGCAAAGGTGATGAATTTTGAAACAATATATTATTTCCTAAATTATGAATAGAATTAAGGTTTTTTGGATTTTAAATTATCTAAATAATTCATAATTTGGCCTTTATATGGAACAAGGTGTAATAATTTTAGTTTATGAGAGTGAAATGAGTGATTTGTATCTATTATGTGATTTGCAAATTCAAAAAATAAATACCAACAAGACCGCTACTATGTTCTCTAGATTCTAATCTTTCAAAGTCATAAATTTGTTTGTACAATTATTTCTTTACTCATCATCTTGATATGTTTTTATTTATATTTTATTAAAAGTTGTTGATTATACCAAGTGATCCTAAAATCTAGAAATAACAGCAATAAAAACTGCACATCCCCAACTATCTCACTCCAAAGATAATTTAATTAAAATAAAATAACAACTTTGTTACTTTTTCCCACATGAATTTTATTGGACCAGCAACTGGGTTTAGTCGATACCGACATCATCAGATTGGTTTTCAGATCATTTTAATATATAAAATGCAGTTCCACAAAGAAATGACACTTAAATCTAATTTAATTACCCATTCCTTAAACCGACCCACTCACCTAAGTATGAATATTTTAATGTTTTAGAATTAGTACATGTTTAACCCTGATGATGACCAGGTTTTTGTCGAAACCAGTTGGAGAAAAAATGTACCATTAAAAAAAGTGGTCAAAAACAAAGTTGTTTTATTTCACAGAGTTTATAAAATATGCCACAAAGTATTTTAGAAAAACATTAAAGAAAAAAATTCACTCTCACAATTTTGATCAAATTTTCTTACTTTATTCGAATATTTTATAATTCCTTAATTAATTAGGAATTCATATAAGTTATTTTTGCTCAAATAATTCCTTAATTCTTAATTCCAGGATAATCATTGTTTAAAACTTATTTGTGATTTGATTTTATTTTATTATTTCTAATTTAACATCAAATTTGTTAATTTCATCTGGAAATAACTGTCCATAAAACATAATTAATATTTTGTTTTATTTACTTATTTGAAATTTAATATGTTATAGAATTTAAGCATAATAATATAATTCTAGAAAAAAAATGCTTTTAATGAAACCTAGAGAATCACGTTACATTTAAATCTTCTTAGTTATGAGATATAGGCAGATCAATGGATATATTTCATTATTTACGAGTACATGAAGTATGAGACTTAAAATACTGAGGTATTTGTATGTTCAAAGCTTGAAGTTTTATGAATACGGATTGATAAAACAAACATAAATCCTTTCCACATGACTTTGATTAAGATCAAAACTTACGATAAATGGTTTCTATATAGAACTGTTTATGGAATATTCAATATTTCGTATAATAAATAATTCCACATCTTCGAAAATGGTAACCCAAGACATAAATGATACTGCATCGCAACTGTCAATAAACTATATAATAATGTTACAGTCGTATTTTATGGTATGAAACTAGGATTTAAGGTGTCACCAAACTAGTAAGGTCATAGTCGTACTTTAGAGATTGAAACTAGGATTTAAGGTGTCACTTAACTAGTAAAGTCAAAGTCGTACTTTAGAGACTGAAACTACGATTTTAGGTGTCACCAAACTAGTAAGGTCATAGTCGTACATTAGAGATTGAAACTAGGAATAAAGGTGTCAAAAAAACTAGTGAGGTCACAGCCGTATTTTAGAGATTGAAACGTTGATTCAAGGTGTCACCAAACTAACAAAGCTACGTTTGTATTTTACAGATTGAAACTACTATATAAGGTGTCACTAAACTATTCAATAAAGTTATAGTTGTACTTCAGAGATGTAAACTACAATTAGTAGTTTATTCCTTTAAAAAATCTGTTTAAATAAATATACATCAGTACATTATTTTTGAAAAATTTGTCTGACTAAAAAAGATGTGTAATATGGGTTGAATTGATTTTTCAAAATTTTAATTTATTCTTAAATCAGTATTATTCTATATTGTAATACGTGTTTCGATTCACTGAACATTAATATCAAGTACTATATGCGAAAATTGGACTAAATTTCAGTGTTATTTATTAATTATTTTTGTATTAATTTGCACATCAAAACACTTGTTAAATTTACGATATATTTGGAAGTAATTTTTGTTATTCATTTTATCTTAAATGTTTAACACCTACATATGTATGCATGTATACGGATAAAAGAGTTTGTGACTTTTTTTAGATATATCGACGTTTATAGAATGATCAACAATTATTTGTTTATTTTCATTTTATATCTGTTAGCGAGTATATATTTTATTACACTATACAACATAGTATTTTGAATGATGAATATGAATACACAATGAATCATAGAAGTTTAAAAATAACATGAGAAAAAAGTGACTACTTTTAGCTGTTTTGATTCTTTATTTTTCATACGCATCTTTTATGGGCAATAGAACAACAGTCAGTAAGACATTAGGAGTAAAAATGTTAATGCAAGTGATGCTAAAAAAAGGATTTTGTATCAGATGATTCTTACCTTTTGATCCCCAAACCGCATTTGCCTTCTCGCGTTTCTTGATACGTTCATTCTGCACAAGAAGGCTCTGTCTTCTCCATCCACAGGCGTTCTGCACAGTTCTGTCTGTACTCCTTGATGGTCCTGCTTGTCTATTATGTCGTAAACGCTGTCACCGTGGATGAGCAAGTCTTCCTGGGAACAAAGATTTAGGATTATTTTTTGACATCTCATCAAAGATGAAGAAGAATATGGAATTTTTAATTAATGTTTTACTTAGTAAATACCACTATTTCTTAAAATCTACTGTGACACGTGTATCATTTTCAAACACCGATACTAAGTAAAACATTAATTAAAAATGGATAGATTTTACCACAAAGTGACTGCCGAATCAATTATTGAAAGAATATGGAAGTCTGGGCATTTTCGGGGCTGACAACCGTCATTGTGAACAAGTATATGGACACACTAAAAATGTTGTGAAAGATTTAGTACATTATCACTGAAGAGAAATATAAAATAATGTCCCAATAGTAGGCAGAGAGAATAGAATGCCACACCACTCTACCTTTGAAAATATTCTTTGTCTCTTCCACATTCAATTGTATCCTCGTAAGCACCCGCCGAATATTTCCACTCCTGACACTTTCAACTATTTGACATACTTCATGCCAAGTTTTCTACAGACTTTCTCTGCTCCTTTTTCCAACTTCATTCGATTCATATATTCAAAAGTAATTAACAATTGACTATGTTAAAAATTACTATAATTTTGTTAACAAAGGAAAAAAAATGTTGTTGTTAAAGGATACGTATAAAAACGTGTTTTCCTTAATTATGCGTCGAAAGCAATACACGTATAAATACGTTATTTTGTTTAATCATCCTGTTGATTATTTGTGGGATACATATACAGATAATGAAGAGAAAATAGGCACAAAATACTACATCGCAACTTTAAATTCAAATGATAATTTCCTATGGAAACACTACAATATTCAGGGTTTGGTATCAGACTGTCAACAGTATCAAAAATATTGAAGCTCAATGGGGGTAGTTGAACTTGAAAATTTCATTAAAATTTTAAAATAATTTGCTTTCTGGGTTATTTAAGTCTAATATCGATCGTTTTGTGTGATAGATTATTTTTAACACTGCTAGTGCTACTTTTTTAATCGTAGTGTAATATATTTTGTATAATCCCCATCAAAACGTCTTCGCAAAATAATGAAAGTGATAATGAAATGTTTGCAGACAATTTATAAGATTGTTCTTGCCACAATGTATATAATAGTGTTATTGAAAAATAAAATAAATAGTGATGATGACGACATACGATACCTAAATAAATTAATATTTTTTTCAAAACACGTAAAAAACGCGAAATAATATTTTTCATTCTTGTTATATGGTAAATATAGATGTAGAAAAACGTATACGAATTCAAATTCAGGGTATTTTATTTCGAAAAATATCAGTTGTAGTAATTTAACATGGAACATATTTAGGCCACAAGGTAAACTTGAGAATGGTAAAACATACTTATTTATGATGCACTTACAAATAACGTATCTTCATACAATAAATATACTGAAATTCAACAGGATTGAAAAGAGTGTTTCTTCAATGGTAAAATTATGTTTTATACTATCATAATTTCGTACAAAACTCACATCATAAAACGATAATAATATATAACCCTCATTTATCAGCTAAATTATTGCACATTGCACGCATGAATTAAAATATAATGTATGGAAGACGGTGGGTATGTGCTCATTGATGTTCATTATAAGCGACCTATCGAAGACCTTTAGTCATGTGTTGCAATCAATTAAAAAGGTCAACATTCTTTACGGCATTCCCCTTATCCAGTAAACAAGCTCACTGGCAACACTCTAATCTATGGAGTTATCAGAAAATTTGAGCACGATCGTGTGATAAAAATTAATACACGTTTTTGTAGGACTCTATGGTGTTGTGATAAGGAAAACATGTATTTGACTGCCATGTTGTTTTTTGTTAATAAAAACAATAAAAAAAAGACAAATAATTATGGTCAAGTAATTCAATTCAGAGCCCAATGGTCTATTCTGGGTGTGGTTAAATAAAATAGATGTTTTTATCATGTCACATGATTATTACGACAACACAATGGCCCTCCATGTTTTTTTGTTATCTACCTAATGGAAAAGTTAGGCTTGCAAGTTATCAAACATTTTGGGTTCGTCTAAATCCATAAACACACGTCTAGTTTATCAACATAGGAGTTATTTTTGCGTTTCGACATCTCAACGAATAAAAATATAAATATCTAGGTATTTACATGATAAGATATTATTAATTGATTCGGCATTAACTTTGTGGAATGACATGTTGATTATTATTAAAAATTAAACACTTGAATATGCCACATAATGAGTTTTATTTTTATACACAACTAGTTTCGAAAACTTAGAGATGTTTTCATCTAGTGGAAAAAATTATAACTAACGAGCAAAACATATTTAGGGGTATATATAGGTTGAGAGGATAATAAATATTGGGAAGGGGGGGGGGGGTTAAGGAACAAGATTTTTTGTAAAAAGAAACATAGATAATAAATAAGGCATGATAAGACCTAAAAATAAGAATTTCTTCTTAAACTTACTCAAATCAACCATAGAGGCTGCTAAAAAATCTCTCACTATTCTCACTCATTCGTTCCACATGTCCAAACCATCTCAATACACCGTTCCTAATTTCATCGATAATCCTTATTTCAGCCTTGAATTCATTCCTTATTTCACTATTTGAACACCTATCATTTATCATTTTACCGCACATTCCATCACTTTGATCGTATTTCGACTGCGTTCAGTCTATTTTCATGAAAATAACCTCTTTCTACACCTGATGGTGCATAGGGCACTGCATCATATAAGCGTGATGTCATTTTGACCTTTAAAACGTGAAGGAAAGGTGATCAGCCTTTGGCTTCAGTTACCAGTCCAGGGTAATGTTGAATACATATTAGAGTGAAAATATATATTTATTTGACCTCCCCCTGAGAATCGAACCCGGGACCTCCAGTACGGTAGCCCAGCGTACATTACACTACAAATGTCCTTGTCCGCCTCTTAAAAATAACGACTTAAAAATATATATATTACAGATGAGAAGCTTTATTGTATATACGAATGTTTTAATATTTCCCCACGGATATGTTTGAATTTCCTCCTGAGATATGTCGAGCTTTCGCTTGGCGTGGAAAGTAAATAGTCGTGTACTCCCAAAGGGATTCTTATGAAGAAATAATTATACAGTACTACTATTCGTTGTTCCCGACATCCCCGCTCGCTGGGTGGTTCGCGCAATAATATTAGCTGGCTAATTATGACTTAAGTATTTCGGAAAGTATTTGCGAGAGAACCCCTAGTCTTTCTGCCTCCGCGGTGTCAATCACAGCTCGGAATATACGTCATAATTCCCGTGGATGTTGCTCTAATCATACGTTGTAGCTCATGTCAGTAATGTATGCTGAAGGATTTCATATTTCAGCCTGAGACGACTGCTTTACTGTGTAATCTTGGTTTATTTACCATATACCATATTTTGTAAAACTGAAAGCTCTTCAAAAAATGTAAAAAAATATATTAAATCGAACTAATTAATTTTTTTCTACTTAATTCAAGAAAAAAACATGTGTTTAACAATGTGCAAATTAAGAATTGTCGATAATTTAAATAAAATAAAAATTCTGATAAATTTCATTGCAAATTCTATGTTATGTCAATTATTTGAGTGTGTCCAAATATTTCTTTACAGATTTTTGGTTTTTCTCCACTTAGTTAACAAACTTAACATGGATTTATTAATATTGATTTCTTAATATAGATGAAGAAAAATATGAAAATCTGGGCATATATTGGGCTAATGACCTTCCGTAAGGTGGTTTATGAGATCACATCACACATGTGTTCACATTCAACATTCTACTCATGATTGACAATCACACAACTTAAATTTCGGAAGTTATATTGACGCTTCAATATAATATCTTCTGAAATAAGAGTAGTTTGGTCAATCATGGGTAGAACGGTAAATGTTACACGTGTTTTAAATGATCACTTAAACTAGCCTTTGGCAGGCCCTGTTCACACCCAGACATCCATATTCTTCTTCATTTATGTTAAAATATCAATCTTTTAATTACAATTATTATCAGGTATTAATGGTTATGAATATATTATCAAAATAATAAAGTATAATATTGAAAAACTAAAACTGTAACATCCTTTGATGTGTGAGTTTTTGTAACTGAAAGTTTTTGTAACTGTTTTTTTGCTAATACTTGCTGACGCAGAGCTACCTATGCACTAAAGTGGGCCGTTGGTGGGTGAAAAAAATATTTTTTTAGATATCAAAGACAAATGAGTCTAAAAAGTTGCATTTTGAATTGCACATAACGTAAAAAATATTTAAAAAAATATTCCATACTACTTTTGTCCCTAAACCAGAGCTTCAAGTTTTCGGAAAAGCTATTTTTTTGCGCCTACCAGCTGCCATTTCGTATTTTAGTATGTAGGCAGTTTAATTAAATGTTAAGATATTAATTAAATGTTAAGTTACGAAAACTTTGAGCTCTGGTTGAGGGCCAAAAGTATTGAATATATTTTTTAATATTTTTCTCGTTATGTGCGATCTGAAATGCAACTTTTTAGACCACTTTTATTGCTGAATTCACAAAAAAAACGTCATCGGTCCACTCTACTATATACCCCTTAAAACAACAAATTTATTTTCGAAATCAGGTAGAAAAATAGTAGGTACCGAACATAATGTGTTTTATTAAAAACAGTACCAAAAATAATGCGGGGTCTGTGTTTTATTATTATCAGTATACTTGTCACTGTCTTGTTTATACGTAAAGAGTAGTCAACGATCCCTGCATCTAATAAGTAAATATTTATTCACTACCTGTTGAATGATAATGTTAAATCTCAATTTATTACTTCGTAATTACCTAGTATTGATTCAAAACGATGATTGAATATCTGACTTCAATAATAATTTCAGTAATGACGATTATTACAATCATTATACACTCACATTGACTCTGTTTCCATAGAAAACCTTTAAGTGAATTCTGATTATTGTCTGCAAATTAAGCAAATCAACCTTCAAACAATGAAAGCATACATTGTGCTAAGTAGCCAGCATTAGTGTGATATAATAAAATATGTGTATAATATAAACCGATGAATGACCGTGGCCTTAATATAGCAGTCATAACGTATACAACAAAATCAAATGCTTAATATTTCGTAATTTTATATGTTTTTGATTATTAACGGAATTAAAATGGTATGCGATTGTTTAATAAAATATTCTGTTAGTTAATTATTGTATGTAAATATTTAATTAAATTTTGCAAGCATCTAGTTTACCCCCACCAAATACTTAGACTATTGATCTTTATTAAAAAATAAACTATGACTCGGATTTTTTTTGTAATTATTTTAATTTTTATGTAATTATTTTTTACCACTTAATTTTCATGTTATTATTTGAGTACAAATAAATAAATAATGATATTTTCATATGAACACATAAAATGATTTTTCATAAATCTCTGTAATTAAGTGGTTTAGAACGTTCGTCTACCACGCAAGAGGTTCCGGGTTCGATTGTCAGTAGAATCAATTTAAATTAATTATATATCAATATAGTTATTAAAGTGGTTTTTTACTCTGATATTTATTTTATTTTACCCCGGACTGGTACCTGAAGTGCAGGGCTGATCATTTTTTCTTTCGCGTGTTTAACGATCAAGATGAAACTGCTTCTATACAATGCAATGCTCTATGCAGTTATATAGCAACAATTAGACAAGCTAACTGAAACTACTCAAATATAATCGGTAAAATGGTACCTACGTGATAAAATATATTGATGTAAGGGTAATAATAACAATAATAAGATAAATAAACTGAAACTCCTTAAGTTTTATGAGAAATTAAATTTCCTATACATACATTTAAAAGATTATAATTAAGGTAGTACTGTAATAACAATAAAAAAATGTTTTTTTTTTTAATTATTTTTTTTAAGTCGAGGCATTTACGGTCATCAGCCCCGTTAATGCCCAGACTTCCATATTTTTCTTCATCTTTTATGAGATGTCAAAAAATAATATGAAAATAACTCATGTAATTGGAGATAATCCAGATTTTGTGAACAAGTATTTGGACACACTCAAAATGTTGTAAATAACAATAATTGGGTAAAATAACTAAAACTACTCAAGTTTTATCAAAATAAACGTAACCTATATTTTTAAAATTTTAAGGTTAAAATAACAATAATTGGGTAAAATAACTGAAACTACTCAAGATTTATCAGAATTTTCTTAACAATATGTTTAAAATATTGATATTAAGGTTATAATAACAATAATAAGGTAGCAAAAACTGAAACCCCAATAGTTTTATTACCAAATCCATACCCATGTGATAAAAATACTACTTAAAAGGTTATAATAATAATAAATAAGGCAAAGACGACTGATACTTACCTACCTACGTCACTTATCTAACTAATATCCACGTCAATTCCTCCTGCTTTGTTCTCTCAAAACTACGTATTCAGTGGTCGCCCCCGACTTCTTAATACGTTAAAACGTAATAATATTAAATCACCGTAATGATTAACTGATTGCCTTTTCGTTTACCAACACATTCAGTCGAGTGGTGACTAGTAATTTGTAGTTCTGTTTGGTGCGTACGCATCTAGCTATGGACATATTATCGCCCGACCAAGAAGAATGAGGTATCCAAGACTATTGTATAACCTAAGTACCTTCAAATTTAACAACAGTACGAAGTAAAACACATCAATGGGAAATATAAAATGAAAAATATTCCATAAATATATATTTGAAGCACTAAAATTGTGATTTTCCATTTTATAATTAAAATGTAACTTTGTTTTAAAATCACTATAAATATTTTATTATAACTTAATTATAATGTCTACCGGTTTCGAAGCTGACGGCTTCTTTATCAAGTATTAATCAGTCTTGATAAAGAAGCGGTTTGTTTCGAAACCGGTAGATATTATAATTAAGTTATAATAAAATATGTATAGCGATTTTAAAATAAAGTTACATTTTTAAAATGCAAAATATTCTGTAATTTATATTTGAAGCACTTACTTTGTGATTTTCCAATTGATAATTAAAATGTAACTTTGTTTTAAAATCACAATAAATATTTTATTATAACTTAATTATAATGTCTTCCGGTTTCGAAGCTAACCGCTTCTTTATCAAGACTGATTAATACTAAAACTCTATCTACTAAAGCTCTATCTATTCTATTTTTGAATTTGACATCTTCCGCAAACCGTTTTTCTTTGCGCAACTCTGAAAAATTACGGATTACAGTAAATATATTACACTATTTGATTTAAAATATGTTTCGTAATTGTTTTTCCCGATTAAATTATTTTAGTCAAGGGATTTTTATGAGACGAATGTGGTTGGTAATAGAAGCTGAGGAAGACGAAAGAAAACTTAGCATGATCAAATATTTCATAAACTTGAATGTGGTTAGATCAGGATTTAGATAATTGGCGTATATATATGAGAAGACTAGAAGAGGTGAAGATTGTGCATAAAGACAGATTTTTGTGGCATTCTATTCTCTCTGCCTACCCCTGTGGAGAGCGGCATGATAGTTAATTAGTTACAAAATATAAATGTTAACAAAAAAAATTAAGCAAAACTTTATTATTTTACATGTTTCATTTGTTGTTTGGAGGTAAAGTATTTTGTTGATTACCAAAATAAAGACTGGTCAGTCGGTCGTCAAAGCGTTGAATCCATTAGGAAAAAAATCACTTAAGCAGGCGTCATCCGCTACCGTTGTATGTACTGTTTAGAGTGAAATTATGATTAATGTTTTCTTTGATGAAAAAGACCATAGTCATGCCGCTGTATAAAACTTAGGATAGTGTCGGAGCAAATTCACTCCGGTAGCTCACGGGTCCAAAGAGGAATCACTTTTTTTTTCTTTCTGAAACCAGCGCATTGCCGCCGCGTCTAAATGTGTTACAATGAGTCAATGTTCGTACAATGTGACCGCAAATAAGATGACATACAATTATATTCTTTAATCGAGGTAAATAAAAAAAAATGAATTCGATAATTAGTACCCAAAGAGTAAATGTTGTCAACCATAAGTCGCTCATCGTCAACCAAGTACGCGCTGTGCTAAATTTATTTCTAACTGTTTTTGCTAATATTTTGCTTACGTCAATGCCTTAAAATGTCAAAACCAGTGTTTTTATACTATATTACCTCATTTTTTATAAAAATTGAGGAACAAGAGATAATTTCAAGAAAAACATGTTGTAAAAATGGACTTACAGATACATAAAAAGACCCTCACTGTAAAAAAGCACTCTTGTGATTATTCCTGACATGTAAAATGTAAGCACACCAGTATTGGTGTAAATTTTATTTGATGGGATTTCAAATTATTTTCCAAAACTTCAAACTCAATATACATACTTTATCTAAAATGAACTCGTCTGAAAAAAATGTGTAAGAATTATTCAACAAATATTATTTTTTACACAAAGTAAAAGAACAAATATAGTTTTTATCGGTAGGATAGAGTCAGGATTAAACAACATTTTTTTTCATATGCAGCAAAAATATTATTTTCAAACAAACTAAATATTACACTATTTTCCGTATCCCCTATACTGCTACGTTTACAAAACTCCATCAAAGACAAACATAAAAACATCAAACAATTTTCTACTTATGAGCATTATTACAAATGAGTACCTTCTCTAAACATGAATTAGGTAGCTGGGATTCGGTCAACGTTCTATCCTCAAACGTGCACTTGACCATGCACAAAAATACTTGAGTATCATATCACTTCAGAGAAGAGAACGAAAGCTTTCAATAAAATTGACTAGTAAGAACTCCTTTTAATTTATCTTTAAATAATAATAAGCTGCAAAAACAATTTAATACAAAAGTACAATATTTATTTAATGGAAAAAAATAATTTCATCACTTACTTATTTAATTATTTTTTTCATTAGTTATATTTTTAACAAAACACAATTTTTTGTAAATAGTCACGAAGCGAAGGAAGATGATTTTTCTAGGCAGTTGAATTATAAGGTTAGACTGACTATTTTATTCATTGGTACCTACTTATGGCCTATTTCATTCAATTGTGAGATAAAACGATGTACGATAGATGTTCGAATGATGAAATAAGGAAAGATGTAAGGCTGAGATAAGGATTATCGATAAAATTAAGAAAGCAAGGAATGTGGATCAAATGAGTAAAGAAAGAACAGTAAAATAAAATTTTGAGGCGAATCTAGTTGGAAATAGAAACAGAAGAAGGCCAATAAAAACTCGGAATAATCAAGCATTTTAAAGACTTGAAAGTGGTTAGGTCAGGAGTCGAAAAAATTGGCGGTTATGTAAGAAGAGATGTATGAATGAATGAAAGATTGTTTGCATATACAGATATGCGTGGCGTCCTATTCTCTCTGCCTACCCCTGCGGGAAAGCGGCGTGATGGTTAGTTAGTTACTTTTTGCCCACACTTATTGATTATAATTTTTTCCTTAGCAG
Organism: Brachycentrus maculatus; assembly: GCF_059751285.1. NCBI lineage: Eukaryota > Metazoa > Arthropoda > Insecta > Trichoptera > Brachycentridae > Brachycentrus > Brachycentrus maculatus. The sequence goes on along the minus strand of NW_028280809.1, from coordinate 4,651,602 downwards.
TACGAATCTCTTTGCAGTTTCCCGGAGCGTAGTTTCGGGAGCTACATACTTTAGACTATAATGACTTGACATTGTGATTCACATCAATGAAATCACAAATAAGAGGATGTGAACCTTACCGTTGTTCTCTTGTTAGAGTTCACCTGAATACAATTCTTCTGTATGGACTCCACACTACAATATTCATTCATAAGCTATTGAAAGAGTCCAAAATAAATGCAAATTCCTATCAACTAATACCAACCCGCTACCGACGCACATGTGAACAAAATAGTTTTCAGTTTAGTCATTCAGGAAGTAATTATCATATGTGAGTACATATATTCCTATTCCCAGAGTGCACAAGTATGGAAAAGAATACACCCAGACCTCGCTTTGTGTCGTTTCACTTTGCGTTTTTTCGAAGTTGCGTCGTTACTGAATTAAGACCTATTTTCGCTATCTTTGATGTTCATGTGATTTCTAATGGAAAATAGCAAATCACTTTGTGTTATTTCAATTTGCGTCGCGATATTTTGGAACGTATCTACGACGCAAAGTGAGGGCTTAGTGTATAGACTAATGGACGATATTAAATGAGGTTTATGTATTAATTTTAAATCAAACACAGATTTTTTGAGTCTACTAAGTTGTATTTTATTAACAAAAAACACATAAAAAATTATACTGTGACAATTGTTTCGCCTTGTTAGGGCATTATCAAACGAATGTGAAGATCAAATGGACTACGGTCCTTATGTAGCTATACAATTCTAAGTGACAGTTTTAACACGTGCAGCGATAATTTATGGGAGACAACAGTAGCTAATGGGGGATGTAGGTATGTACCCTTATATTTGTTTTCTGGGAAAGGAAGAATTTATTGACAAGGCCATATTTTAGAGATTTTAATACAATTGTTGGTAATATTATTTTTAAGAATTTTTATATGTAGATGTAATTATTAATTTACCAATAACGCATCATGCAAGCGTTTACATAGAGAGAGATGGTGTACAGTAATAGTCTATTTAAATATATTTAAATAGACTATTACTGTACACTTAGAATTGTATAGCTACATAAGGACCGTAGTCCATTTGATCTTCACATTCGTTTGATAATGCCCTAACAAGGCGAAACAATTGTCACAATATAATTTTTTATGTGTTTTTTGTTAATAAAATACAACTTAGTAGACTCAAAAAATCTGTGTTTGATTTAAAATTAATACATAAATTAAAATGGAGTTCTACAAATTAAACGCCAAGTCAATAAATTAAATGAGGTTCATCTGCTAACAGTCTAAAGTCAATAAAAATTATGAAATATATATATTGAAGATTTTTCAGTCCTATATATTTTTATTATGACCTTGGACTGGTACCTGTAGCAGCAGGCTGATCACATTACCTTGGTGTATTTAACGATCAAGATATCACTGCTTCTACACGATGGAGTGCCCTTTGCACCATTGGGTGGGTGAGGGTAAGAAGAAGATATGTACAGTCGAATTTAGATATAAACGACCTTTTTCAAAGATAGTTGGCTTAAGGTTCCATTATTTTTGATCCCTCTGTAAATAAAAAATGGATATAACAGAGATCTTTAAAAAAAAAAGTCCCTTACGATCTCTTTTATATCCAAGTTTGGCTGTATTTTCTTTAATTTTACTTTTCAAACAATATTTTTGTCATTTTACTTTGTATTTTTTATTATAATAATTGTTTCTGAATGTGATAAATTTACAATTTTGAATGACCAAGTTTTCGTACGTTTAAAATAAACTTTTTTCGTTAATTATATTTTGAATAAATTTCATTTATATTATTTCATTCGTAATCATTATTATGGGACAATATACGAGTAAGTTTTTTTTTATTTTAATTTTTTAGTTAAAATAAAAATTTAACTTTTATCGGGACACATCAACAACTAAATAAACTTCAGAAAGTATTAAGGCATTACATACAGTTAAAAAAGAAATAAAGTAAAAGCGATTATCTCATACCACGTACGTTCGCTATCAAGATTGAATATCATGGATATTATTTTGTATTACCGAATCAATTCATAATAATAATATCTTATTGATAAAGGAAGGCGTGTTTGGTAATGTTGAAAATATTCAAATTCTCGGATCCGCCCAACCATTTAGAGGCCGTGTTATTTCGGTAATAAGAAAATCCCAAGGGGGTACTCCATGCTTTATCTTCGCCATAATCTTAATCTTTATCAAATTGTCGCCTGGGGTTTATTTACAAAACATTGATATTCAATCATAATCCACACTTGACTAGGTACAAAAAACCCCTTAAATATGCGGAAAACCGGATCTTCTCGGACCAAATTGCCCAAATGGTCGGCTAAACTCATAATTTACATTTAAATTGGTGTAATAATACTGCTATTACGTAGATAAATCGGTCGGTTCTCATAATACATCGAAGTATTTTGTAGATATTATTATTTTATCATATTAATACTTTAAATCTAAATTATTTTATCGATGTAATAATTATATTTGAATTATAAACACTTATTTTTCACGTTCTGTTTTTAACACTTTTACGATAAATTAGCACAATCATTGATGTGTCTTTTATCGGCATTTTGGAATAAATATTATACATTTGATTTATTTATACAACTTATTTTAAATCTTTCAAATATTTTCATAAATTAATAATTGTATTGTTGTCTAATGTTATGACCATTAAAAGGTATCACTATTATTCGTGTTCGTATTAACACAAACAAGCTAACTACCCCAACCTCAGAAACATCACCTAAAGCTAACGCCTCCCTTCAATTAAAAATTATCATTAAAATATTATCGAATATTTTCTGAAAAAATACCATTAAAGCAGTTAGCTGACGTCCGTATGATTTCAGTATTATTCTCAATATACATATGCGCATTATTTGGGAAAAAACATTTTGTGGTAAACCGACAACATTCTACAAAATTTATATACAGTATACATTATCCCCAGATATGCTTATATTTATTTTATTTAGAAAAAAAACATTTTACTTATCTGAACACCGTTTAAAAACGGAAGTTAAAGTGTTGTAAGCTTTAATTTAACTTCTATTCTATAAAAAATATACCATTTACATTTTTGTCATTTTAATATAGATAAAGACGAATATGGAAGTCTGGGCATTTACAGGGTTTACGAACTTTTAAAGGCTGATTAAGTGATAACTTTACACACGTGCGACATTCACCATTCTACCCATAATTGACAACCACACTATTCAATTGGACACACTCAAAATGCTGTGAAAATAAAAATCTTTGATAATTGAGTTGCCGACACAATTTTTAAAATGTAATTTGTGTATCGAATGAAACATTCCCAATTACAACTTTAAATTATCTTTAAACCGACCTTCCTGTCTGCTATTCGTTACTTCACATTAACATTCTCTAATAAAAATCAAGTGGCGGTCATTTTAAATAGAAAAGTAAGTTTTTGCGCATATTTGAGGCAAATAAAAACATTTAAAAACTCACCATAGAATGTCCAAGGTACTCCGCTGCATTATCAGAGATATAAAGGAGTTTTCCATTTTGTGTCATCATCATTAGAAATCCGCTCAAGGCCTGAAAAGGAAAAAATAGACAAATATGAGTCATTATACATTTTATTATAACTCCAGCTATTACTGAAATGACAACATTTTTTGCCGAATTAATCTTCAATGTCCATTTCGCACAAAACGATTCATCTGACAATAAACGAATTGTATCCGTGTGTAATCAAAATCATTTGAATATTTGACACTTAGTTTTGTATTATCAGTAAGTGGCAAGTAACTCGAAAAATTATATAAGACTATTATTACACAATTCGTGGATGTGAGCGGTAAAAAACGAATTAATTCAATGTATGAAGAAGGAATTAATTCAATGTATGAAGAAGAAATAAAAACCTATCAGCGGAAGCTAAACTGGCAGTGCACAACGGAGTCCTGGTTCCAACTCTAATGTATGGAAGTGAAACATGGAGTTAGCAAAAGAAGGATGAAAGTAGACTGAATGCAGTCGAAATGCGATCTCTCAGAAGAATGTGCGACAAAACGATGTATGATAGATGTACGAATAGTGAAATAAGGAAGGAATGCAAAGCTGAGATAAGCATTATCGATAAAATTAAGAAAGGTGTGTTGAGATGGTTTGGACATGTAGAACGAATGAGTGAGGAAAGAACAGTAAAACAAATTTATGAGGCGAATGTTAGCGGGAAAAGAAGCAGAGGAAGACCGAGAAAAACATGGCACGATCAGGTATGCCAAATACTTGAAAGTGGTCAGGTTAGGAGTCGTAACAATCGGCGGGTATGTATGAGGAGATGCATGAACGTGGAAGAGGCGAAGAATGTGTGCAAGGACAGAGTGGTGTGGCGCTCTATTCTCTCTGCCTACCCCTGCGGAGAAGCAGCGTGATGGTTAGTTAGTTAGTTAGTTATGAAGAAGGAGGAATAATACTAGGTTATCAGTTGTTATGGACATAATCATTTAATAAAAATTGAGAGTTTTCTAGCTTCGAAGTTATATTAAATTAATAAGAAGAGTACAAAAAAATTAAGGCTCTATTTTATAAAATGTTATAAAGAAAATAAATAATTTCAAATATTCCATGTATTTGTTATTTTTTAAGGTTCTGTTTCGAATCGAGGGTAATCAAAATAGAGTATTTTCATACAATATATTACTTTAACCATAAACTCTTAAATTACGAATAATATAAATAATGTTTTATAAAACAGTGAATAAAATCACCGTAAATAAAATTTAATTATTATACTGTATGTACCATGTCATTTAAAAAAAATATTCCTCATAATATGAATATCGATAACATTGAAAAAAATATGGATATTGTATATTATCTATTACGCTGATAAATTTAAATGGCGGTTATGTAATTTTTCATACATAAAAAAAAATTACGTTCAATATGTGACGCAGCCATTACGGTCAACATATCTGCTTAATCTCTTTTTCTCCTGATATGTTTTTGTTTATTCGTATTGCAATTAATTCTAACCTTTTTTCGTTGATACTATTGGGCAAGCACTATATGCCCTCTCAGTATAGTTTTCTATAAAACGCTTTAATGTGTTCAAACTATGAACAGTGTCACTAGTCTGTTTTCGATTGTTTGGAAGATTAAGCTTCGTAGAAATAAGCCCGACAATGTATATACATTTGTTTTGTATGAGAAGTTTAAATAAATAATTAAAATAAAACATTTACCTACGTCGGTAAGTGGATTAGATAACACTATTTATTAATGACATTAACATAGCGATTAAATTTCGACTTTTTTTCTTGGTAAGATAAATGTTGAGGAAAAAATAAACATGAGTCATTTATGTAACTCCAAAAAGGGATTGCGTTTTTGAATTTCTGAACCGTTCAACAGGTCATAAAGCTGGTCTGCGAGAGCACCAATTTAATGAATTATTTCGAGTCAATTATCTCGAAGGTTATAGTTAGGGCCATATACTTCGGGAGACTATCGATCAGTCTCACGTGATTACTGTTATCAGCTCACTTTGAAAAAAATGAGCATTAATTTTAGTTAATATTGTGCTAGAGTCAGGGTTGTGCAATACGTACAACAAAAAACTCGTGAAAAAAAAATCATAGGTGTTCATCATTATCTCATTTACTTATTGTTTTTTGTTTTTGTTTAAAGAATTTATAAATATTTTATTTAAAAAAAAAAAATATTTTCATAATTGTAAACATACATAATAAAGTTATAAAATGCGATCTCTCAGACGAAGGTGTGCCAAAACAATGTATGACAGATGTTCGAATTGTGATATAAATAAAAAAAATACAGGACTGGGATAAGCATTATAGAAAAGAAAAGAGTTATTCAAGGGTAAGGAGAAAAAAATTAAAAATAAAATAAAAACATTTGTTCGATACGTATTTTTTTTAAATCATGAGAAAAAACACGTCCGAACCCTAGCGCGGCTGTTCACGTTCTGAATTTTAACGTTTAAAAGATCTCAGCCTTACATACTAATACGATATTAAGACAAGTGAATGTTTCCATTGCTATGCTATTTTGAGACATCGCTCACTCCTTTCAACAACGTCATATATCAAAACTCGTCAATTTTCAGTTGTGTATGTTTTCGGATTGCCCAGAAAATGTACTATATTCCAGCAAAAGTGGCATATTTTAACTTAATATTCACCCGCAACAGCGCAGAAAGTGTAGTTTTTGCATTTTGAAGAAAAGGTATTGTTAAATTTGTTTTTTAATAAACTAAATCTTTTTCAAATGGAAAAAAAAACATTTTAAAAAAATCTAAAAAGATCTGTTGCACAGTAAAAAGATCAATACGTGGCTTAATATTTATCTTTAATACATTTCTTTATATTATTTAACTTTAAAAACGATCTCCTTAAAAATCATTTTTTTATAAATGACGTTATTGAAAGGAGTGAGCGACATGTTTTTAAAGAAGTCAGCGATGAAGCAACAAAGTCAACCCTAGGTAAGAGGCTGTATGGACCACTTGATTCTGTTCTCACGGAACAACTGTTTTAGGGGCGGGTTTCCCCTAGACAAGTCCAACCCCCAATGTGGATACAAATTAAGTCCAATCCGACGGTGCGTCATTACCAACCCTTTTGTTCTATTAATTGTGGGATATAGTACGCATTTCATTTAAATGTAAGTGTCTGATAATAAATCGATATATGAACACATCTTGGTATTTCAAAATATTCCAGTGTTTTTTTTTAATCAATATATTTTAAGCGATGGGGAAGTGATGATTTTACCTTGTGAGTCACAGATATGGTACATTATATGAAAATGAATTACTATTTTCTTAAAAATGTAATGCTATGTCTTTAAAGATCTATATGATCTCTATTGAAATCCACCAAATATTTTAAGTTAATACATTAAGTATTAAAATAAAACACTAATTTTTAGAGTCAACGAAATTGTATTTTATTAAACTTAATAGAATACAACAACTTTGTTTACACCACTTTTTTATTAAAAGTATACTTTAACCTACCGGTTTCGACAAGAACCTTGTCATCATCAGGGTTTATTAAATTCTTAAACATTAAAAACCTTGAAATACTCAGAATCAATTAATATTTTAATATTTTGAATGATTTAAAATTTAATAAACCCTGATGATGACAAGGTTCTCGTTAAAACCGATAGGTTAAAGTATACTTATAATTTTAAAAAAAGTGGTTTAATTTTACAACGTTTATAAAATGTGACACAAAGTATCTGTGAAAAACATTCAAGAAATGTATTTTATTATTAAAAACACATAAAAATAAACTTTCTGATAATTGTTTCGCCATGTTATGCCGTTATCAAACTACTGTCATTAATTTACTAAGTGCAAACTATAAACATTAAGTGTAAGTCCCTCTCTAAGCACAAATGATTTTAAGGCTCTAGACTAAAACCTGTTACGTCAGCAGGATTTAATTTTGAATAGAAAAAATAGGGGTTAAGGTCGACCCGTCGCTCCTCAGTTAGTTCTCACGACCTTAAACTCCGTTACCGGCTGCCATACACCTGTTTCAAAGGATAAAAAACCTTAATAAAATGGTATCCCAGTAATCATCTGACCACAACGGCTAAACCTTGTGTTTATATGGGCTATGGGCAGGCAGTCTAAAAAATGGTCAAATCATACACAGCGCCATGATGTAATCTCGGGAATCGAAGTGTGTGGTTAAAATAAGGTAAAAAACGAATCACATATAATTATTAGAGAAAAAGAAATTATTAGGAAGGAAAGCTTAACAGTGGAAAAAACGCTGATGTAATATTTGATTCCTTTTTGATAATATTTATTTATTTATTTATTGAACGGCTGAATCGTTTAAGATAATACATATATACAGTATCTAATATAAAATTAAAAAATACACTAATGAATACACTAATAGAGAAACAAAAAGTCTTAAAACAAATAGTCTTATAACATAAAATCATAATAAAATAACAAGTAGTAATCACTGGAAAATACACGTCTCCTTCAAACACTAACGGCGAATATTATGGGTATATCAATTTAAGGCCAAACTCACATTAATAAAACTCAGTTGGCTTCCGGCAATGCATAGAGCCTGTCATTGGGACCCATCCAATTTTTTTGTAAGAATACATATTGGATTTTTGTTATTTTTTGAAAAATGTATTTAAAAAATATTTCGTTTGAAATCAAAGAGTAGATAGTACTTGAACATTAAAAAAATACAAATAATGATAATAAGGAAATCAAAGGAAAAAGAGAGTTTAGGGAAGGAGGTAGAGGGAAAAACTAAGGGAGGAGGTTTGATGGACAATTAGGATTCTGATGATAAATAGTAATGTCTCAGACGTTTCTGAAAAGTTATTAGAGAAGGTGCATTTTTTACAAGGAGAGGTAATTCATTCCATAGTCTGGCCGCTTGGACAGAGAAGGAATAACTGAAGAATGATGTGTTATGGCGAGGAATGGAAAGTGTTCTTTCTTGGGAAGAACGAAGTGATAGACCATGATTTTAGAGGTATACACAATTTTCAGCCGGATATTTAGGTGCATCGGGGTTGTGAAGAATATTATAATGGAATATTATAATGTATGATAACGAGTATTGTAAAATAATTATAATATTATATTGTGGATAGCGGAGTCCTGGTTCCGACCCTAATGTATGGAAGTGAAACATGGAGTTGGCAAAAGAAGGATGAAAGCAGACTGAATGCAGTCGAAATGCGATCTCTCAGAAAAATATGCGACAAAACGATGTATGATAGATGTTCGAATAGTGAAATAAGGAAGGAATGGAAACCTGAGATAAGCATTATCGATAAAATTAAGAAAGGTGTGTTGAGATGGTTTAGACATGTAGAACGAATGGGTGAGGAGAGAACGGTAAAACAAATTTATGAGGCGAATGTAATTGGAAAAAGGACCAGAGGAAGACCTAAAAACTTGGCACGATCAGGTATAAGAAGTCGAAACAATTGGCGGGTATATATGAGGAGATGCATGAACGTGGAAGAGGCGAAGGATGTTTGCTGAGTGGTATGGCGTTCTATTCTCTCTGCCCACCCCTGCGGGGAAGCGGCGTGATGGTTAGTTAGCTAGTTATATTGTACGATAACAACAATCTGTATGTTTAAAAGGTAATTACAATCCATTAAGAATCATTTAATAGTTTATTTAATATATCCATTATATCGAATAGGTATCCTTTATTTTTTCTTGTTTATCAAATGGATCGTTAAAGTTCTGGACTTATTGTAGTGCATTTAGTTTGATTGATTTAGAAATGCGATCCACGTTACTCTTGATCATGAGAATTTATTGTTTTATAATTACAATCTCTTTGATAATAAGCCGCTACAATCTGTAGTTAATGAAACATATGTCTGGGTAATATGCAACACTTTATTTAGTAGCTAGAAATAAGCCATTAATCGATTTGTAAAAAGTCAATTTAAACGGTCTCAAACGAGACTGTGTGGAGAACGTTTCAATCAAAATTTTGACATTACTGATAGGCTTAAACATTTTGACTGCATAAGTGAAACATATGATTAACTATATGTAGCTATTTAATTTTTTGCATATAACTAAATTATCTGTGTAATTTTCCATGTGTTCTTTTTTTAATTATTTCAAATATTAAAATCAAACACTGATTTATCTACTGATTTGGCGTATAATTTGTAGAACACTGTAATTTTTTTTCCTAGATATATTGATCAATCTCGTGATACCACATTTTTGACATCTCAACATACATCAAACAAGAATAAAACTCTCCTTTATCCAACAAAGATGGCTGTTTTGAACTCGTATGTGCTGTGTCACGAGATTGATCAATGTATCTTAGAGTTAAAAAAAAAATAATAGTGTGGTTGTCAATCATGTGTAGAATTGGTAAATGTTGCACGTGTGTAAAAGTGATCACTTAACCAGCCTATGACAGGTCATAAGCCCTTTAAAAACCCGTAATACATATTCTTCTTCAAATATGTTGAGATGTCAAAAAATCTAGCATTGTTTATAGATATAAGCAAATCATGATCCATATTTGGAATATCTGTTTTTTTTAAAACAAGATAATCATTTTTTTACACAGAGTCGGCTCATTATAATGGAGGCTTTAATAAAAACATAAACCATACAAGGTATCTACCCATCTCGGAAGAGTTAGGGTAAAGCGATAGAAGCTCTCGTGGTTCTAGATCTCAATACAAACACCAAACACACCTCCCGGATGTTTTTTGTACGAATCAAATCATATGTTTTACTTTGAGGCCAATTTTAATTAGCTACATTGGATTATCCCGTAGTGAGATGTATCTAAATTTATAAAACATAATATTGAAGAACGTAAAAAAATGCGATGTGTAAATTTATGTTGATTATTTTTTAAAAATTAAACACTTGAGTATACCACTTTAATTAGTTTTATTTATATATACGACTAGTTTCGAAAACTTACAAATGTTTTCATCTTCTGGTAAAAATTACCACGTTATGAATTTTTTTTCAAATTGTTTGATTTTTACCAGAAGATGAAACAATCCGTAAGTTTTCAAAACTAGTCGTATAAAAATAACATTTTGAGTGTGTCCAAATACTTGTTCACAAAATCTGGATTATCTCCAATTACAGGAGTTATTATTATTATTATTTTTTGACATCTTGACATAAGTATATGAAGAAGAATATGGAATACTTCCATATTCTTCTTCATCTGTGTTGATATATATATATATATATATATATATATATATATATATATATATATATATATATATATATATATATATATATATATATATATATATATATATATATATATATATATATATATATATATATATATATATATATATATATATATATATATATATATATATATATATATATATATATATATATATATATATATATATATATATATATATATATATATATATATATATATATATATATATATATATATATATATATATATATATATATATATATATATATATATATATATATATATATATATATATATATATATATATATATATATATATATATATATATATATATATATATATATATATATATATATATATATATATATATATGTATAAAAAAGAGTCCTACAATAGGAGATAATCCAGATTTGTGAACAAGTATTTGGACACACTCAAAATGTTGTACATATTTAAATATGTACGCATTGATTAAAGGCAAAGTTCACTTGATTAAGTTCTCGGAGCTTTGTAGTAAAAATAACTTCCTTCTATAATAGGAGAAAATCCAGAGTTGTGAAGAAGTATTTAGACACACTCAAAATATTGTATATATTTAAATATATACGCATTGACTTAAGGCAAAGTTCACTTGATAAATTCCTTGGAGCTTTGTAGTTCCCACATGCTCCGAGCTAATAAACGCCAAACTCAAGCAGATCACCCGTTCTAGATAATTAATAAGATTGGTTTTTTGCTGTCGGAGCGACCATAAGCGTTGGAGCAAGCTGATATAATAAACTGTATAGTGATGTTAAATAATAATAATTAGGACCATCCCACTCTGGCGTCTAACTACGTATTTACGAGTTACGGGATTGAATATAAAATGGAACATACAGTCTTTTACGTGGCCGCTGGTACATTCTTCACTCTGCACAGGGTGTATAAAAAATAATGGTAACAAGGATGAGTTATTTTTTGACATCTCATCAAAGATGAAGAAGAATATGGAAGTCTGGGCATTTACGGGGCTGACGACCGTCATAGGCTGGTTTAAGTGATCACTTTACACACGTGTAACATTCACCAATTCTACCCATTATTGACAACCACACTACTCAAATTCTTGGAAGTTCTATATATATGAACTAATTTAGAAACCTTGTTCTTGAATCACTAGAACTTCACTAGAGACATCTATTGGTGAGATGTAATGAAACTTTTTACTAAGCAGAAACTCTTATAATATGAAAATAACTCCTGTAATTGGAGATAATCCAGATTTTGTGAACAAGTATTTGGACACACTCAAAATGTTGTAAACAAGGATGAGTGATTAAGTACAATGTTTGTAAGTTGTTTTAAAAAGGAACTTAGAAAAAAAAACTAATTAACCATCATGCCATACCAATCTGTCTTTGCAATAATCTTCATCTCTTCCACATTCATGCATCTCTTCATATATACCTACCCGCCGATTATCCGACTCCTGACTTGAACACTTTCAAATATTTGAAATACATACTGGATCATGCCATATTTTCCTGGTTATTCCTCTTATTCTATAACCAACCATGTTCACCTCATATTTCTAAAAGTATTATTTCTTCACCAATTCGATTCACATGCCCAAACCACCTCAACACACCTTTCTTAATTTTATCGATAATGCCCAGCGGTTTTTCCTTATATCCCTATTCAAACATCTATCATATATAGTTTTGACACACATTCAACTGAGAGAACAAATTTTCACAACATTCAGTCTACTTTAATCCTTATTTTCCCAACCCCATGCTTCTTCTTTTTTTTAGGACTAATTCCTGTCATTCTCCGGTCAGCTCCTGGGAGGTGGAAGACCAGCTATCCCTCCATCGTTTAGGTGGTCTTCCTGGGGGTCTAATCCCGCTTATGCTGCTGTCCGCTGCTATCCTCACCACTCGATCCGAACTCGCTCTTCCCATGCTTCACTTTCATAAAAACAAATTACAGGTATGCAACCATATCTAACGTTTATTTATCTTCTAATCTAAAAAATTGCAGCGTGGATCTAATGATTTTATTATCATTAAATAAGCGATCAAGTTATCACCCTGTTAATCCAAGGATTATTTGAACCATTTTAGAAAACAATATATCAAAAATAAAATTTTTGAAAAATAATCACTTTTAAAAGAATATTAATAAAATTTTAGAAATAATTCATTAGAACTTCACTAGAGACATCTATTGGTGAGATGTAATGAAACTTTTTACTAAGCAGAAACTCTTATAATATGAAAATAACTCCTGTAATTGGAGATAATCCAGATTTTGTGAACAAGTATTTGGACACACTCAAAATGTTGTAAACAAGGATGAGTGATTAAGTACAATGTTTGTAAGTTGTTTTAAAAAGGAACTTAGAAAAAAAAACTAATTAACCATCATGCCATACCAATCTGTCTTTGCAATAATCTTCATCTCTTCCACATTCATGCATCTCTTCATATATACCTACCCGCCGATTATCCGACTCCTGACTTGAACACTTTCAAATATTTGAAATACATACTGGATCATGCCATATTTTCCTGGTTATTCCTCTTATTCTATAACCAACCATGTTCACCTCATATTTCTAAAAGTATTATTTCTTCACCAATTCGATTCACATGCCCAAACCACCTCAACACACCTTTCTTAATTTTATCGATAATGCCCAGCGGTTTTTCCTTATATCCCTATTCAAACATCTATCATATATAGTTTTGACACACATTCAACTGAGAGAACAAATTTTCACAACATTCAGTCTACTTTAATCCTTATTTTCCCAACCCCATGCTTCTTCTTTTTTTTAGGACTAATTCCTGTCATTCTCCGGTCAGCTCCTGGGAGGTGGAAGACCAGCTATCCCTCCATCGTTTAGGTGGTCTTCCTGGGGGTCTAATCCCGCTTATGCTGCTGTCCGCTGCTATCCTCACCACTCGATCCGAACTCGCTCTTCCCATGCTTCACTTTCATAAAAACAAATTACAGGTATGCAACCATATCTAACGTTTATTTATCTTCTAATCTAAAAAATTGCAGCGTGGATCTAATGATTTTATTATCATTAAATAAGCGATCAAGTTATCACCCTGTTAATCCAAGGATTATTTGAACCATTTTAGAAAACAATATATCAAAAATAAAATTTTTGAAAAATAATCACTTTTAAAAGAATATTAATAAAATTTTAGAAATAATTCATTAACAAAAGAATAATTTCTTCAACATTTTTCACAGATTCTTTGTGGCACATTTCACAAACTTTATAAAATAAAACAAATCTGTTTTAACCACTTTTTATTGGTACACTTTATCCAACCGGTTTCGACAAGAACCTTGTCATCATCAGGGTATATGTACTAAATTGTAAAAAAAAAACAATTTATTTGGTTGGATAAAGTGTATCATTAAAAAGTGGTTAAAACAAAGTTGTTTTATTTTCAAAAAGAGTAACTTTATTCTACAATATATGTTGGTTACCACTTAAAGCAAACCGTAATGGTTAAAAAATTGGTATTCTTTGGCTACACTCTGTATTGGGAAAAGGTATATTATATCTGATATTAAACATTCTAATATCGTCTAATGTGAAGTTAAGGTTCTCACAATTTTGGATGCTGGAGAAATGTGGCTATTAAAAAAGTTTGCGGGAAATAAAAATTACATGCTTAGAAATATATTGAAAATATGATTAATAATAGTATTTAACTGAATTACCACTTAACATCACACAACATTTCAAAACGTAAAGTAATATATTATGCGTGTATAAATATTTCGTATATAATGTGCAAATTGCTTTAAAAAATATTTGTTCATTCGGATGACTTTGTGGAATAAAACGTTGATTCTTTAAAAATAAACACTTGTTTGAAATAAAACTCATAAAGTGGTTATAGAAGTGTTTTTTTTTTTAATTACAAGCATTAACAAAAATCTTTTGTGTTTTGAAAACATATGAAGAATAATTATTTATTAAAACGTGAATTTTAAATCATGAACATTTATGAAAACATCGTGATAAAATTTATGATTTCTTCATTCGACAAGAACTTAGAACTGAAAATGCGATAAAACGATCAATATTGTAATAATTTTCCAAAATGTATGGAGAGGAGTTTGTAACTTCCATGAATTAATATATAATAAATAGCAAGTCCAGAATTTGTGTTCACGATAGTAAAAATTAGGATGTTCTTGTGATACGATAATTTCGTGGGAGTTGCCATTATGTTATGGTCAACCGTTTCTCTACTCTATAATTATCACATCTTTGTATACATTTCTCAACGCATAAACATAAAAATCTAATATTTTTCTTTTGTTCTACCGACGATCGCAGATAAGGTGTATATTAATTATTATTATTGATTGATTATTATTTTACCCGAAACAAAATCCCGTTAAATATTTGACCCGATATTCACACAATATCTAAACAAATTAATGTAAAAAATAATTTAATTATAATTACGGTCGTACGATTTTAATTAACTTTTTGTGATGTAAGACTTTATTGATTTTTTTCAACCGTTTATATCATATGACGTTATCTGAGTTAGGAAACACCTTTAACGTGTTTTTCAGATCAACATTTTTTTATGTTTGCAGTTTTGGTGTTCGATGTACCATAGAAATGATTTATTTAAGTAAGGCTTTCACATTTCACATTATTTTTTGTTCAAATTGAATGATTGTGTGTGTTAACTTCAAAATATTGTTAATTTTCCCAAAAAAATGAGTAATTATATTTAATCATTAATTTTCCCAAAAAATGGCTGAATAAGGGATACTTGAAAGATCAGAAAAATTAATTAATATGGTATGGACATGAGGAGCGAATGGAAAACGAGAGAATGACTTAGAAAATATATTTGGCAAATGTTAGCGAAAGAACAGAATGAAGACGCCAGAAAAAGGCTTGGGACAATCAAAACCTTAAAACGGGTGGTGTCAAGTCTGCGTAATCGGAGGGTATGTATGACTCGATGCATGGATGTGAAGGAAGCTAAGAGTGTATGTCAGAACAAAAGATTGTGGCGTTCCATCCTCTATGCCTATCTCTGCTGGGAATCGGCGTGATGGTAGTAGTAGTAGTAATAGTAGTAGTACATTCAGTTTTAGGAGCTTTTTGTACTAGTGAAACCAACTAAAAGATACATTACGGTCATATAGGTAAAAGCAAATAAATAAATATTTAAACACACCAAACATCCTCATTGAAACAAACGAAATAAGTAGGGTTCAAAATTTAAAAAATGCAAAATGAGAAATATATAAAACGGAGATAAATTCTATGTTTGCAATGTTTATCTTCGAATACACGTTTTGTAAGTGAATCTGTCATGTTTTCGCTAATGCGAAATACGCACAGTGAATATGTGCATCCAAGCAACACTGAAGTCATCCAATTAATGCAATATTGTGGAACCAAGGAAGAGGTGCATCGGATGTAGCAAAATGTCGTTTTTCACAATGGATTATTAGATTGCATTCTTAATAAATCTTTTGGATTTGAAAATCTAAAGTACTAAGTTATGCAAAAAAAATGCATTTTTTTAAATAAAGAAAATAAATAACAAAGATTCAGTCAATATTCAAGTAATGTAAATCTTTAAAAAATAAGAAAGTAAATGTTTCTTTTTTTCAAAAACAAAAATCTCCGAAAGCTAGTCACCGATTGCTTTGAAATT
Source organism: Brachycentrus maculatus (assembly GCF_059751285.1). Lineage (NCBI taxonomy): Eukaryota > Metazoa > Arthropoda > Insecta > Trichoptera > Brachycentridae > Brachycentrus > Brachycentrus maculatus. The sequence goes on along the minus strand of NW_028280809.1, from coordinate 4,635,126 downwards.
TTACCATAACGTTGAATTCAAATGACCACGTTTTTATTACTTCGTTTTCTCTTTGATAGATGTGCATGGATTTTTTTTTAAATTCTGCAATGGCAGCGCCAACTGTTGATCGTAACAGCAACACATGCAATACTAAACTTTGCTCCTATCATTCAGCGTTTTCAATGTGTTTGATTGAATTGTTGTTACTTAAATATTTATGTACTTCTTTTCTTCACAAGCATAGTCAAATTAAACATCCGATTTGTGTACTTTCTATGTTCTTTCTATTTCATTTAACCAGACTGAGCGATAGCAATTCGTGATCGGGTGTAGCGTATAAAAAAAAATCTATTTTTTAATACATCCTATGTAGCGTTCATTTAATTACAAAATATTTCTACTTTTATTGTTGTTATTATATATTATACGAGTATTGAAAAATTCACCTATTTCTTCAAATTATAAAGAAAGATTTAGAATGAATACGAGTTTGTCTTATATTCTGATATAAGTCATGAAAGTCTAATGAAGAATCGGTTAATTAAGTTTGAAAAAATACCTAAGACTAAAAAAACTTAAGTAATTCTAATCTCAGACTTCACAAGGTTAACAGTACTTTGTATGATTTTCCTTATATGAAGATAGGATAAACAGGCTCTCAATAGTTGTAGGTCGTCTCACCACCATTGGTCCAACATCTAACATCCATACAGATGACGCTAATCAAGCCATTTCAAGTGCTACAGAAGCCAAACCAATAATATGCAATTAGTTCATTAGGAATCTAGAGGCTTCGTTCTCCACGTTTCGTCATAGATTCGTTTAAGGCGCGATGCAGTCATTTCGCGGGTCAAGAGTTAAGTGTTCGTGAATTAGCTTCATAAGAGTTATTTATTGAAGATTATATTGTTATGTTCAAAAGTTTATTATGAAACAAGAGAGAATAAAAGCGTTATTCATTATAAGGACCTTGGTTTTAGTAGTAGAGGTTTGAATACCAATATATTTTTGTACTTGAATTTATTTGGAATGTGTTTTTGTTATAAGTACATAAGTAAGTACAATTTTGAAGGTTTATTTTTTTTTCAAATTATGGTTTTAAAATATAATGACAAGATAAAAAGGAGAATAAAAACTGCCTTAAGCTGAAATTTTTTTTTTTGATAATTTCCTCACCTTTAAATTATTTATTTTTGTTTGCAAAACTTAAAATTTAATTTTGATAATTTTTAAATATCAAAACGATGTTTTAATTAAAAAAATAATGTTAATATCATTTTATTTAATTAATTTTTTTTATTTATTTATAATTGTTTTTCTTCCGCGGTTTTTTTTCTTTATTTTTTATTTCTTTATTATTGTAATTTTAATTTCATTTTATAAAAAAATGTTGTAAAACATAAATGGCTGACTAAGTATTGCACCCACCACTTAGTCAAGCTGGAATAAAGAGTTATTATTATTATTATTAAACCATATCCACTCCGTATGTGGAGCATATAGAATCCACAAACTGTATACCAACAAAATTTATTCAACGCTTTCCTCGCATTTTAATGAACAATATCGAAAATAATTGTCATTATCAAGTTGAAATAGATGGCACTTTGAATTCTGCTCCCAGACCAAAAAACACGGTCTCCGTTCAAACTGAGCGGCGTGTAAAATTGTTTTAACACACAATCCAATTAAAATTTAAATAGAGTACAACACCTTATAGGAGACGCGAACCCGGTACAGCCAGACTGCGAGACATAAATCACCGCTACACTACGGAGTATTGCAACACGGTGGTTGCCATTCGAGGCCCGGTTGTAAGCTTTCTCACTTAACTGCCACCTACACGTTATCGCCATACTTAGTCTATATTCTCTTCCGAAGATTACCAGTTAAACTAGGGTGGATGATCCGATATAATAAAGTTGTTCACCGTCTAGTTAATCTTGGCCGATAGATTGCTCCGAATGAATTATCTAGGTTTTTCTGGCGGTTGATAGCTAAGCGGACATCGGTTATGAGCAGGAAAGTATGGGACTTTTCTAAGTTTTCCAAAAATTGCATATTGTGTTGTGTTAAACAGATATCAAGATTTTAAAGGGATTTATTATTTTCCTTTCTAGAATGTTTTTGTTGAATCGGTTGGAAAAAGTGTACCAATAAAAAAGGTTCACACAAAGTTATTTTATTTTATAAAGTTTATTATTTTCCATTTATAACATAGTATAAGAGTGTTATTTTTTTTAAAATAATGATTTTATGTTTTTAAGAATTTAAAAAAATCAGTTTCAGTTAAAGGAGTATACAATATGTATAATTTAAAAGGGTGTACATATTTCTAGCGATTGCCGATTAAAAAAAAAAACACAGAAAAACGGTAAGTTTTTTAAGAACTTTCGTTTTAATACATATATCTTAAGATAATATTTGTCCATCACCGTAAAAATCTGTTACCTGGGTATACCCGGGGGAGTATAAAATAAATATTCCAATAACTATTAACGTATTTATTATTTTAGTTCTTTTCTATTGACCCCTCTGGAACCAATCAAGTAATCCCGTGAAAACCCGGGTTTTATAAAAATATAAAAATTGAAAATACTAATTGTGACACGATGCGTTCATCGTTATAAAACATCGTATGTGAGGCTTAGTCCTAATTTCAGTTGTTGCCTTAGGATGTTGAAGGGTGAAGAAGAAGGGGGTAGATGCGATTTTTTTATATATGAATATGATTATTTTTTTTATAAATGCGGAATGAATCAAAACACATGTCACGTAAAAGTTTTAAAGAAAAACTTTTTTAAATTAATGTAGGGGTAAGTGGTATAAATTTTGACAGTTAACGAAACTGTATTTCTCTGTTAATTGCAAGGCTTGCTGCCATGTTTTCACCACTTTCATTTAAGGCGGTGAATTCAATGGGGTGTAAGATCAGCAGCGACCTGTGACTATTACCAATTTAGTTGCGCCGGTCCGGTGCAGTAACCGAGGAGGCGATTTAATTCGTAAGCAATTAAACTGAGAAAAGGAGTAAAATAAAAATTGCCACACTCCAAAATCAACCCTTTAATTCATATGGCAAAATAAACAAGTTATAAAAAAGAAAAGTATCTTATGAAGTATAAAATAAACATTTTTATTATTTCTTGAATGTTTTCTGCAGATACTTAATGGCACATTTTATAAACTTTATAAAATTAATCAACTTTGTTTTAACCACTTTTTATTTAGGATTTTTTAGGGAGTATGTGGAAGTTTTTGGTGAGAGTATTTTAATGTTTTTGATATATTAGAATTTAATAAACCCTGATGATGACAAGGTTCTTGTCAAAATCGGTAGGTTAAATTGTATTAGTAAAAATGTGTCGAATGACGAATTATTTTAAAATTAAAGGTCAAGTCATGAACAATTTAAATTCTGATAAAAACGTAAATTAATAATACGCTTTTCTAAAATTCTTTACCATTATTGTCTATGTTGTCATTAAACTAATTCCCACCCTCTTGTTGCTACCCCACTCATCTCTTTATACACTTCAATATTTTGAAATGTTGAAAATCAATATGATGAAAATTTTAAGCTTAGAGATTTATTTAGTAATCATGAGATAAAAGTTTTTTTCTGCAAACCCGGTAGTATAAAGATATTTAATAATTTTACTTTTTTGTCAGTTACATATAAGATTGATTAATGTTCATATATGTATAATATCCGTTATTTGGAGCACATTTTAATATAACTGATTGTTCGAAATTTATCGAAAAAATTAGTTCAATTACCTTGGAAAATCCTATGTTAGGTGTTGGAGCTTGATGACTGATGTCGAGTCTCTTAAAAACTGAAAATACAAAAAACATTATTTAGGTACATCTTACTAATTCAAGATTATCCGTAATTTATTAAATTTAAAAATGAAGTTTTTTCGAAACAATATAAATTCTAATTTATTTTTAATGTTTGATGTTAAATTTACTTTTAGTTTTTGTATTATATATATAAATTGTACATAAAAACGCTTGTTTATTACCACTTGAGTATAATACTTAGGTGGTAATACCATGTCTTACCACACAGCGAATGGCGAAACAATAAATAAAATATAAATTAATATAAATAAATATATGTATATAACACGGTCTTGAAATACTAGTGTAAAAAATAAAAGTTGAGTAACGGTCTATGAAAAAAAACATTATCGTACTCGAAATAAAACGTTAATCAAGTTTTATCAATGAATAAGAGTTAATTAATTGAATTTGTATAGAGAATAAAGCAGCGAGACAGTGTTGATTGATAATTCGACGAATGTTTGAAATGATAGATAGTGTATTAAACGGTTTAATTACTGTTGCGTGCATCTTACTCCTTACACAATCATCCCGGCCCACACAGAATCCAATATTTAATTACCTCCATTCTAGAAGAGCATCCGATGATGTTGATTAATGATATCTGATTGCTAACATTTAAGGAATTACTTGCTTCATTTCACCGAAACATTGCAAACATTACAATGATTAAAGAAAACACTTCGTTTTTTACCACTTGAGTTTTATTATAGAATATATTAGAATTCTTATAAATAGCGGTCTTGTTAGTAATTATTTTTCGGAATTTGCAAATCTTATAAAAGATACTATCACTCATTTCACTCTCATAAATTAAAATTATTACACCTTGTTCCATATAAAGGCCAAATTATGAATTATCTTGAAAATTTAGAAATACAAAAAAACCTCAATTCTAATAATAATTTATTAAATAATATGTTGTTTCAAAATTCTTCGCCATTGCTTTCCATTTTTCCTTTGTTTTCAAATTCCGTTCCTTGACTAACCCCTTCCCCTTACTTTCCCCTCTCTTTATTTTTAGAACAATTTTATATTTTATATTTAAGTTATTATACAGACCTGAATGATGGAAGTTTAACTTCTGAAACATGTAGTCTATAATAAAACTCAAGTGGTAAAAAACGAAGGGTTTTCTTTAATTATTGTAATATGTCTTACCACAAAGTTAATGCCGAAACAATAAATAAAATATTGCAAATATTTATATCATCGATAAAACTGAGAAACAAGAATAAAAATCAAGCATCCCTATGACCTTTTCTCTACTTTTTGTGGTCAGTGTAGGCAATCGAGTAAAAAAATCGATTGCCAACATTTATGGAATTACTTGCACGATATGTATAATCGTACATATATTGATGTGCCTATGGTGAGTATATATATATATTTTATCTACAAATGCAATTTATTTGACCAACATGAACGTTACAATTATTTACAACATTTTGGGTGTGTCCAAACACTTGTTAATATAAGAGTTTCTTCTTAATAAAGAGCATCTTTTCATCTCGCCAACAGATGTCTCTAGTGAAGTTCAAGTGATTCAAGAACAAGGTTTCTAAATTGGTTCATATATATAGAACTTCCTTCATATAAAGAAGAATTTGAGTAGTGTAGTTGTCAATAATGGGTAGAAATGGTGGATGTTACACGTGTAAAAAGTGATCACTTTAAGCAGCCTATCACGGTCATCAATCCCGTAAATGCCCAGACATCCACATTCTTCTTCATCTTTGATGAGATGTCAAAAAATAATGTTACAATTATTGACAAAAAATATTTTAAACATGGATTATATGGTTTTTAAACCATATAATTTGACAGAATAATAAGTACCAACATTAATAATGATTAATAATTTAATATTTTATAACTTTAGAACAAATCACAAGATTTGCTCAAGTTTGTTCAAGTGCCTCATTTTTTTGTTTTAACAGAATGAGGACGGGCTAAAATGACATTCGACCAGATCAATCCGAGCCTAAAATCTGGTGTTGTCAAAAGTCCACGTAATCGAACGATATTACTAGATGTATGGATGTGAAGGAAGTCAGGACAGAGTGCGGCTTTGCATCTTCTCTGCCTATCCCTACGGGGAAACGGAGTGATGGTGATAGTAGTAGTACTTTTTGTATCAAGGTATTGTAAAAGAGTGTACTTTTAGGTAATATAACACTCTCCTTATCATTTTCATCTCTCGGTTTGTGTAATACCAATTAAAAGTGTTTTTAAACATTTGAGTGGATGAAACACAAAGTGAATGATGAATGATAAGGAGAGTGTTATATTACCATACCACATAGTTAACAATGCTTTAAATATACAAAAAATATGCACTTTAAGGTAGCTACTTGATCTGGTATGGAAAAATATCAAGGTCAATTTGATCACAGTAAACTTGGGATTATATTTCTAAGTCTGCAAATTTCGTGCAATAAATTGAAGAGTTTCATCCACTTCTTATACTTTCGAAATGCGTGTAATAAATCATATTCCATCGATTGATAGACCGATCTGAGGCAGTATAATGATAGAATTACCTTTTGTATTCGGCTTTGATTGTATTACAGCATTTCCAAAGATCGAATCTTACCTACCGCAGAGCTCTTGATATTTGAATCAGCCTCCAATAATTATATCAAATCTAGACTAGGTACGTACCGGGCTATGGAATCCTCCAAAAGCACTGTTGCACAATGGCACACAAAGAGAGGGCAATAAATAATACCGCCATATAATATACACCCGAAATGACAACGCAGCATGGTATAACAACTATTTGAGTATTTATTTGGTATTTTCTTAAGTAATTGGAGTTGTAATTTTTTAAAAGTAATTGGAGTTGAAATTCCTATAAGATATCGACGTCTTATCTTATTGGATATATCGTAGTCGTACAGGAGAAAGTGACCAACTAAAAAAATACAAATAGTTTAGGAGGGCCATTTAAGTCACATTTGTTTGGCAAGAAAATAAACATCATGCAGTTTGCCATTTTTAACAAGTCAATATATTCCAAGTTAAAAATCGCTTTGGAATTTTTTCAGGGCAATATTAAGCTAGTAAGATATCAAATAGTCAATGATCACGTTTTTGTAAACGAATGCACTTGGTCACTTTCTCCTGTACGACTACGATATATAAATATGGATATAAGTATGAAATAAATATAAGTCTTAAGCCCTGTAAATGCCCAGACATCCATATTCTTCTTCAAGTATGTTTTTCATTGTTTCGGCATTCACTTTGTGGTACGAAATAATTAAATTATAAATAAAACGTTTGTTTTTTACCTCTTGAGTACTTTATATTAATGACTAGTTTCAGAAGCTACAGATGCCTCCATCTACGAGTATGAATATAAACTGTAGAACACCATACCAACCTGTCTTCGAAAAATTCTTCGTCTCTTCCACATTCATGAATCTCTTTATACATATCTGCTGATTATTCTGACTGATTTTTAAATACCTGACCACTTCAATTATTTGATAAACTTGATCATGCCAAGTATTCCTTGGTCTCCCCCTGCTTCTATTACTAACCACGTTCGCCTTATAATTTTTTTTACTGCTCTTTCTTCACTTCTTCGTTCTGTGCATTCTACTTAGTAAAAGATTACACACATTATTTAAGTGATCTCTTTTAAGCATCCTGTATTCTATATTTTCATCTCTCAAACCTTTTTTGTATTTATCAATATTTTCTGATATAAAACGTAGTATAGTTATTCTTTAATAAATCCCCAAAACGAACTTATTTGTTAACTGAACGCCAAACGAAGCGCCAAAAAAACAAAACTTTAATAAACGGCAAATAAAGATATACAAACCGATAAGAAGAACAAAAAATTAAATGAAAAAAAAAATGAATGCATCCTCCTTGTAAAATTTTATTTGAACGAGTGGTCAGACAGGACCAATTTGAATAATTATTTAAACGATATCAGTTATTCTTTAAAGTGGTCACACTCTTACACGTATAACAATATTTCGATTGTTATCTCTTAACTAAATTACCACTTTATATGACGCTCACTTGAGAAACCTGTTATGTTGAATTGGACATCGTTTTTAGTGTCCTAAAGCAGAACACAGCAACGATTTAAAATTTATATATTTTTAAAATTTGTTTAATGTCATCGCTAAGCTTAAAATATGTTTATTTCAAGAAAGATAATTTATTTTATTTTATTTTATTTATTTATTTATTTTCATAATACATAGATACATTCAATATACATATTCATTTCATATACACATTTATTATACGTATTACGGCTCTTTAGGCATGGCCTGTGTTGAGCCGAATACTAACATGGTAATACAAAATTTATATATATTTATTATAAATTCAGCTACTATATAATATTTATATAATATTATATACTAGCTGAATTTTTTTATTTTACTATACGATTAAAGCGTGAAATGGACCTTTAAAAATATTTAATAAAATGTGGTTTAATATGTCATAAAATTAAATCATGTATCGTTTTTCATTATTACATTTTTTTTTGTTATAAGTTTTGTTTTAATATTTTTTTAGTACCGCGAGTAAAATAATATAAATAAATTACGTGATAAGCTCTCTAATACAGATAATTTTTGACTTTGAAAATATAATAAAAGTTCTACAAAAATAAACGGTTTGACCGATTCTCACAACCAGTATTCAACTCTCACGTGGTTAAAGCCACGCTTTTTTAAAATTTCCTTCGCTCTATATTCTATGTGCTTATGATAGATTTAAAAGTAGCCTTTATCGCAATGCTTTATAATGATTTTAATACATGTGTATATTGTTCATATAAACATCTATAATTTTGTTTATATCAATTTACTTTGTTTTGTGTTATACATTCTCTTTAATTTTTTAAAATAATTTCAATGAACATCTCGTCACGGGCTATGCTTAGTTATACGTTCATCATAAAAATATGATGTTGTAAAAAATAATATAACAGTATTGTATAAAGAATTGTAAAAAAAGAAAAAAGAAATAAATTTCACCATTTCACATTCGGAAATAATTGTTATTTTATTAACTTTTTTCGATTCCTGACCAAAATGTGTGTTTTCATTTTTTTTATTTTTTATACTTTGCTTACTCTGTTCTGTCTCGTGACTCGCTTGAAGTGACAAGGGGACGCGTGCCACTGTAGTAAAGCTTTCGAGTAATTTACCGACAAAAAAATCAATGGTACTCGACTATATATTAACCAAAATAACTATAAATGTTTTTTTTTTAATGATGGATGATGACATTATTAGAATAGTGTTTTAAATTACTTGATAAATGTGGTTCTTGTAATGTGGTTCTTGTAATGAAGAATGAATTAATTTCATACTGGTATCTCACTTTGAGACAAAATATCTATCGTTTTTATAACAAAGAAGTTGAAAGTCTGAGATCTCAGGGTTTGTGACTCGAGATTTGGCTGCTCAGACTTCCATCATCTTTCGTATAAACTATAAATGCTTCATATCACGTTGCGACACCATAATTAATACATCACCCGTAAGGAAAATAATCCCGTGACTGATAATTTTCTTTACAAGGCAGTTCTATGTGATCAACCTGCTTAATTAGCCTACTTTTTAGGTTCTGTTCAATCACCCTGATTGATTCATATTAGCTTCAAAAAGTGACTCCAGATTTGAACCATATAACATATTTTCGATTCATACAACCGATGGAGATATTGCCCATGAGCTTTTTTTTTAGATTCTTGTTACGTCACTCAGTTGAGGTGTTTAATAATAATAATAATAATAATAAAACCCTTATCTGCACCCCAATAATGCATAGGGCACTGTGTCATATAAACGCAGTGTTATCTTGATCGTTTACACATGAAGGAAAGGTGATCAGGCCTCCGCTTCAGGTACCAGTCCATGGTAGTATTGAATAAATATTACAGTGAATAAATCACTTATATTTATTTTACCCCCCTTGGGAAACGAACCCGGAACCTCCAGAACGGTAGTCGAGCGTGCTGACCATTACACTACGTTTAACAAATGGTTTGATTCTCCCTATAGTGTCAATGTTGAACATTTTTGGTTTCACAACAGTAGGCAAACACGCTAATGACTATGGACGTGGAAAAATAAAACTCACATTATATGAAGTAATAATTTAAACCAGCCGATAGCATGTCACAAGCACTGTGAATGTCCAGAATTCCATTTTTTTTGTCTCTGTTGATAAAAAATATTGATAGCAATTTATTGAGCCTAAAATCCAGTAAATATTTTGACATGCTAAATTTTTATTATTATGATAAAATACCTTTGAATGTTGCAGTAAGTTAATTAAGCATTTTACAAAGCGGATACCGAATAATAAAATTAATCAATAAGTCCAATCAAAGCCACTAACACTTACTAAGTGTCTTATCGATGATTTTGACAAAAACATTTTCTTTTTTATTTACCGGAGATATAAACCAATAATAAAGTGTCCAAATTAACCAATAAAGTGTGCAAAAATAAGGCTTGTTTTTTACTAGTTTAATTATTGAGTCAATTAATTGAGGCAAAAAAGTATTCGATCCTGTTTGTTATAAGTACATATTAGTACTTAATTGGCGTTATAAGATTTAAGTACAATAAAATATAACAAATCTATGGTCTTATGTTATACCCAGTGGCGTACATTTCAAAAATTTATTTTAGTGAAATAAATATATTAAACTGTAGAACTAAAGGAAAATACATAAAATTTTTGTTTTCTCGGTTAACGTTTAGCGACAAAACACGTATATTCGTTTTTAAATTAAGTTTTACTTGGTAAATACCACTTTTTCTTTAAATCCATAAGGACACGAGTATCGATGCATTCCGTAAATTAAACACAAATAAATTGGATTGACTTTACCACAGAGTGACTGCCAAATAAATTAATGAAACGTATATTAGACCTTTGAGTCTTGTATGAAGGTAGTTGTCACTGGCAAAGCTTTGTAACAATGTTTTTGTTTTCTACATCTAACACAGCCTGTTTTTTAAAAAAACATTTAGTTAATTTACCTTTTCTCACGGGTATTTTTTTACAAAGAGAAACAGTTTTTTTTTTAATTTAAAAAACCTTAATTTTGCAGATGTTTTCAAATTCTTACGCCAAATAAACAGAAACCATAAAGTAGGAAAATACATAAAGAAGGAAACAAGGTGTTTCATGATGTACGAGAAAGTTTGGAAAAACATGAGCAATAACAAAAAAATATAATAAATAAATAAAGAGATCTTCTACCTTAGAGATGCAGTATGCTCTCTGTTTTTATATTACTGGATATTTCAATATATTTATTAGTATTATTATCAATTGTCATCATTCCCGATTGTTAATTAAAACACAATTATTATATTAAGCCACTGCATAACATAATAAAATGACTCAAATGTTAGTAGGTATATTTTAAAGTACAACTCCTTGTTTTATGTATAATAAAGTAGTGTTTTCATTTAAAATATATATTAAAATTTCAATTTATAAATAATAAATAATAATTACAATATAGCAGTAACGGGAATTTATTGTAAATACATAACAAAATCTAACGCGTATCGTGTAAAATCAATTTTATAGGTAGATACTACTTATTCACTCTATTCTCAGTTCCTTATACATATAATTTATAATATTAGAAATTCGCAAGGCGCTATTTCTTTTATTAAAAGCTCTGTCAAGGTAACGCCTTAATAGGAATTGAACTCATTAATCAATTGACATTATAATTAATACAAGCGCTTTTCAACAGCTGTGTACAAAATCCTGTTTTCTGGGAGGCTGTATCAGGATACAATCTGTGATAAAGCCTTACAGATCTAATTATAATCTGATTTGATCTAAGTACAGTCCCTGTCTGAATTATTTAGCTATCAGCCGTTTACACCAACTATGTTTAGTTAAGTCAAACATATATATTAACTTAAGCAAGAAGTGATCAAGTTTTTTTTTTACATAAAATGATTAATTAGTGATACGTGATTCTACATTAAAAAAACACATAAATTACAATTTGAAGTATAAATTTACTCGTTTATTACGTGATCACAATAGCGATTCTAAACTAACCGAGAATAATGCTTTCTACGTATATTAATACGAGTATTAATATTTAAAACGTTACATTGACTTCTTCTTAATTAAAATTTACTTGGTAAGTATCAATTATTGTATTTATAAAACCGTTTACTATTCGTGTTTTGATGCATTTAACATTATTATTATAATTGTATTCAATAATGATGCTGATTGCATCAAAACACGAGCAACAATAGATTTCAAGAATTAGTGGTATTTACCAAGTAAAATATAATATATTATACATTATTTAAATTCATAATGCCTATTTACAAATTCAATGATGTTATAGTAAGTGTAAAAAAGAGTGTATTTACAATTATTTAATTGGAAATAGTGCTGTGAATGAAAGTACATAGATTGAAGAACATTATTGCTCTAAGGAAAGGGATAAAATAAATTATCGATAAAAATGGAGAATAGCACCAATGATTAGGGCACTCGGGGTTTTATATCGATGTTAATCAAGAACGTGTGTATATTTGACAATGTAATTGTATTCAAGTCCCTTGGGAAGGGATCATTTTGTGAATAAAATACAAAAATAAACTAACAATTATTAGACTCTTGGTCTAACTGATAGAAGGTTCACTAAGTTTCAAGGTTAAAGCTTAAGTTATTAGGAACTTACTTAAGTTTAATTGGTTAAAATGGGTATTCTATATTCAACGACCGATTAACAACAACTCGAGGTAATTAAATGGATATAGTTAATAATCTGTTCATTGTTCTAATCCGTTGGAATGCGTATTTGCCTTTTGTATTCAATAATATTAATGAAAGTGAATTCATTTTCATGACTTCTGTTAGAGCTTACAGGTAATTAACGATTAAATTATTGGCTGTGTTTTATAAATATGTAAATACGCATTTTAAAACAGAATAAGCTTTACGAATAAATAACAATGAACTTTAATGAGTCATATTTTATTCAATATTTAAAAGTTGCCTGAAAATTTCTCCTTTTACGTACAAGGATTTAAAGCATTTTCTGTTCATATGTTTACAAACCTTAAAATAATTGTTTTGCCGTTCTTCCTCAAATCCTCTTCTACACCGATGGTGTCTAGGGCACTGCATCATATAAACGCAGTGTTATCTTGATCGTTAACACATGAAAGGAAGGAGATCTAAGATGACCAGTCCTGGGTAATATTAAGTGAAAAATAAATTATCTTTATTTGACCCCACCATGAGCACTTGAAGTACTAATCATTCAACTACGGTTTTATTACACAAAACATATTATCTTAATAATTAGAATATCATTACCAATAGACACAATTTAAGTAAATGATCTACTACATTTAAGTAATTGTAATATAATAGATATAATATTTTATATAAATTATCCTGGATTGGTATTAGGAGCGCAGGACTGATAATCTAATTTTCATGAAATTAACAATCTAGACACCACCAAGATGTACCATTGGGTGCAGATAAGTCAAACGTATAAATATTATAACACATCTCAATTGACTCAGATAACAAGACAGCGAGTAACAAAAAACATTAACAAAATATCTCAAGTACATATTGTTTATTATAAATATTGAGTCATATTAGATACGGTTCCAAGTTATTTTAGTGTGGTGCGAAATCGTGCAATAAAACAATGTAATTATTATATACATATGTGATTTGCAAGACATATGGGTTTTCACACCACTTTTATTCCGCCCGCGGGTGAATACGGCTTTATAACGTGTTCATTTGACGATTCACTAGTTAAATTCCTCCCAAATCATGGCCGACGTGCGTAAAACCCACACGGAATGGATGGCTGAACAGATGGGTAAAAAAACGGGCAAATAGCCGAGTTTTGTTATTTGGGTTCCTCACCAAACACGATTGCTGGTCAACTAAACGATTCGTGGCTCGGGGCCGACAATTTGTGCTAAGTCGGTAGCAATTGCCGCTCTATCTCTGGGAGGAAATCGTCAGGAATTTTATTCTGCATGCCAGCAAAACACAAGCCAGGAATAATCAAACTACATTGTGAACTTCGATGTGAACATAACGGTGTTTGAAATTTGTTATAAAAATTTATATAACTATTGTAAGTATAACTATTTTTAATTCTGGAATGTTTTTCGCAGATACTTTGTGGCACATTTTATAAACTTTATAAAATAAAACAACTTTGTTTTAACCACTTTTTATTGGCATATTCACTGCGCAGTGCTCAATACAAGCAACGTTTAGGAATTTTTAAAATCATATTTTCATATGGTGTACGGAGTGCGTGGAAGTTTTTGGTATTGTAAGGGAAGGGGTAATTAATTACAACCTTACTATGAGTATTTCAATGTTTTAGAATTAGTACATTAACCCTGAGGATGACAAGGTTCTTGTCAAAACCAGCTGGAAAAAGTGTACCAATAAAAAGTGGCTAAAACAAAGTTGTTTTATTTTATAAAGTATGTTTGATTTATTTATTATTGAAGATAATTTGTACTTATTTTTATTTTATTTTTACTTTGGTTATTGAAAAATAAATAAATCGGTGCAGGACCGCGAAGCCTTTACCAGAGTGATCGCCAACGCTAGGAGACTTGACAGGGTACATTGAGAAGAAAGAGAATTTTTTTAAACAAAACCTTCTATATTTAAAAAAGTATATCTGAATAGAAAAAAGTGGTATTTTAGTTAGTATTTTTGAAATTGGATTTAACAAGTACTTTTTTATGATTTTGGGAGAGCTTGTATTTTTCAAAGACAGATTTTAATTTTCTATCGTAATCTACATATTTTATCCATTCAAAAATATGGCTTTTGTAGGTAGCTGTAACAATAAAATTTTACGAGTGAAATTGAAAAATCAAGAATATTTTTATAGAATTTTTTTTATACAGCTTTTTAAAAAATGTGATTATTACAATATTTCAACAATATGTGAAATCAATTTAAGCCATTTTCGAGTTGATTTATGATTCTTCTTTATTTTAAAAGATTTTTTTAAAAATGTTTTCTATAGTACTCTATTCAGTGGTTTAAAATGTTGGCATTGGTGGTCAGCATATGATTTCAAGCACATTTTGTGGTTACTTTAAGGTTGATATTTGATTTTACTAATATTTGCTTAAATTTGTTATGTACCATTTTTAAGAATAAAAATACGAAATTAATAATTTTTTTTTTTAATTGGCTGTTTTTAAGGAGGATAAATACAAATAGTCGCTAGATTGGATACCCCTGTAAGATTTGATCAGTCTGGGAACTGGCTACCGGTGTTACCGGTAAATATTCATTACAATGTACCCACCCTAAGGCTATCATTCGTCATAAAATTTCCTCTTTTTAAACTGGGCCGTTAAATTTAATGTAGGCACTGGAACGATAATTAATTAAACACATGTATTATGATTGGGTATGAAGGATGAGCAAGTAAAAAGCTCGATAATTATGCTACAATTTATCTTAATTTACGCTAATATGTATATCTCTAGTGAATGGTGCACTGAAATCAGTTATAGCAAATAAAAACCTGAAGCTAAACTGGCAGTGCACAACGGAGTCCTAGTTCCAACTCTAATGTATGGAAGTGAAACATGGAGTTGGCAAAAGAAGGATGAAAGTAGACTGAATGCAGTTGAAATGCGTTCTCTTAGAAGAATGTGCGACAAAACGATGTATGATAGATGTTTGAATATTGAAATTAGGAAGGAATGCAAAGCTGAGATAAGAATTATCGATAAAATTAAGAAAGGTGTGTTGAGATGGTTTGGACATGTAGAACGAATGAATGAGGAAAGAACGGTAAAACAAATTTATGAGGGGAACGTAATTAGAAAAAAGAGCAGAGGAAGACCGAGAAAAACATGGCACGATCAGGTATGCCAAATACTTGAAAGTGGTCAGGTAAGGAGTCGTAATAATCGGCGGGTATGTATGAGGAGATACGTGAACGTGGACGAGGCGAAGAATGTTTGCAAAGACAGAGTGGTGTGGCGTTTTATTCTCTCTGCCTACCCCTGCGGGGAAGCGGCGTGATGGTTAGTTAGTTAGTTTTTTGTATATCTCTAAAGATATGCATACTCGTATATGTACGAGTATATGGCTATTAAAATCGTCCAAAAGTATTTTATGGTGATATTTATATATTCACACACACAAACACACTTACATATGCAAATAAAAAGAGACGGAGACAAATAAAAAGTGAAGCATAGAGTTGCAAAATAAAGGATGAAAGTATACTGAATGCATGTATTCATGATCTTTCGGATGATTGTGCGGCAAAACGATGTATGTTCGATGCGAGAAATAAGGAAAAAATGTATTATCTATTAAGGTATGAAAAGCGTGTTGAGAAGTTTTGAACAAGTGAAACAATGAGTATAGAAAGAACGGTATAACTAATTAATGAAGCAAATGTAGTTGGCAAAGGAAGACCAAAAAAACCTGCCGTGATCAAATTTTTTAAAAACAAAAAAGTCTAGGAGTCATCGGAGAGTATGTATGAGGAGATACATTGGTGTTTGATTTTCACTGTCTACCCCCATGGAAAGTGGCGTATTGGTTAGTTACTTAGTTAATATTAAAAGAAAAAAAGAGCAGAATTATATTTTCAAAAAACTTAATTTCATAGGTTAAATACAAATGAGGTAAAAAGTACAAATAAAACGATTGTACAATATTACTTCTGAGTTTATTAAAGTAAACACACTAGTTTTTAAATATAAAGATATAATTATTTCCAAAATTAATTGTCTTACCTTGCTGAAAATAGTTGGCTTTCCTGACGTAAACACATATGAGTGCCATAAGCTGTAGCTGGGATAGCCGCTGCCTTGTGGAAGGGGGTAGAGGCAGAAGGTCCCTTAGGTTGGCAATCTCGGCATTAATGAGGTCCCGTCTCAGCTTACTTGCACCCTTCGTTGATTTATTGGTGTCAAACCTGTTCAAAAATGTGACATTTGTTATTGAAAATTATTGTGTACTTTTATGAATTTAGACCACAGGCTCTTAAACTTTTTTAGTCTGGCGCCCCCCTATGAAAATTTCTCGTGAAAGCGGAAAATAAAATCACCAGAATGTCCCATGTGTTGTGTTCGTTAAGGTTTAATAAATATATTATGTTTGCACTCCATCGTATTGAAGAACTGTTATACTGGACGTATCATACGTGAAGACAAGGTAAACGATCCTGCTCTTACTAGTTCAGGGTAATATCGGATAATTTAAAAAAAATTGGTAGAAAATCGCTTATATTTATCTTGACTTGACTCTTCCTTAAGAACTCAACCAGGGTTCTCCAGCATAGCACGTTTATTTCACAATGCCTGCGTGTAGTTGATATTTTACTAGCATTAAAATACACGCGTTGCGGTCAAAAAGCTTTCTTAAAAAAAGATGTTGGAGATACAAGATTTTGAGCCAACTATAAATTATACATTTTTATTAATTTAAAAAATGTTCTAAAATACAAGCGTATTTGAATGCTCTATTTCGTCAATGTTTTAAAACAATCAATAAATAAATTTAGGAGCTTTCAGCATTTCTAACAATCACACATTTATACAAATATATACATATATCCCACATATATATGTATGTATGTGTATTTGTATGTAAAAAAATATATTTTTAAATCAAAATATTTTATAAAAATAGAGAAAAGTAAAATTCAATTTTTTTCGATTTTAATGTTCCTTTTTCGCACCCCTGTAAAATTATCTCTCAAAGCATTATTTACCAAAACGGAAAACCAAAGTGTTATAAAGGCGATTTTGTTTCTATTAAAAGTATAGCCTGTACAGTTTATGAGGTGATTAGATAAGGATTGTAATAGATCATGTAACTCTAAAGTTTACAGTGCTATAAATCATCCACGCTACTTTCTGATACCCTGGTACCGAGTTCCCAAAGCCTTTAAATTGTACTGTTTTATAACCGGATCTCTCGAATACCATATCTTCCATGAGGTATTATTTGCTTCGTAACCATAACGGGTTTATTTTCTCACTCATCTAGTTTCAAATGGGACTTATTTTTAAGTAAAATACTATGTATTTCTTCTTGCAAATGCCTTTAATGGTTCTTAGAAGTTTTATTATATTTTGAAGGAATGGAAACGAATGATTCAAGCATATTATATTTATATACTCGTATAACACAATGAAACATACTTTCAAAACGTAATTTTGGATGATATCAAAGGTTTCTTTTACCAACCACATTCGCCTAATAAGTTTATATGACATTTAAAGCCTTTACTCTTTTTAAAAAGGGTTTTCCATCTTTTTATTTTAAAATTCCGCCACTTGGTTTCAAAGACTTAAGACATACTGATATCATAAGTATATCAATCTTATAAGTTTGTTTTTAATGTAATTGTGTTCCTCGATTGGTCATCAAATGACAACATTTTATTTGTATTTTGCATGATTCACTTCAATTGTAAATTTTACAATGAAATAAAAATATTTTCTTTAATTTATTTTTACAAGTTCTTTGTGTCACATTTTATAAATCTTTATAAAATAAAACTAAAACATTGTTTTAGACCACCCTTTTTTTCTTTCACCGGTTTCAATGGGAACCTTGTCATCTTCAGGGATGGAGTACATATCCATCCCTGAAGATGACAATGCTCTTATCAAAATCGGTTGGAGAAAAGTACCAAAAATAAAAGTGCTAAAAAAAATATCAAGTTTTCTTTTACAAAGAAATAAAAATAAACCATAGCAGACCGGATATCGACAATATCCGGTTTGTGGTGCTCGAGGGCTAGTGTTAGACCAAGAGCTATTTTAAAATATTTTCGAATTTTTATCAATACGCTTAGGCTATGTTTATCTCTTTGCTGAATCCATTTAAGTTAGAAAAATCAACAAAACTACTAACAATCATAGGGTCCAACTATTATTGAGCCATTTGGATTTACGAGAAAATACTTGGGTAAATAATTTATGAGAAATCGAATCTTCAACATATTATTATGGGCATTAATATAATGGAACTAACAGTACCACTTATGTCGTATGTTTACAATGTTTTTATTTTATTAAACCAGGTACAAAAATAGATAAAAACTTGTACTTTCCCATACTTATAATACACATTATTTTTAATTTTCTATTGTATTGGAATTTAATGATTACTGACTTTAAATCGAATTGAAATAAACTTTGCTTATTAACATATTGATAAAAATATAAAAAAAGAAAACACTTGTTTGAGACATTGCAAAATTTTTTTTCGTTAATGCAAACTCGACTAGTTCCAAGTATGTGAAAATACAAACATTCATACAATGATAAAAATAAGCTTAGTTTGCATTTTTACCTTTTTATGATGTTCAACAAACAGATGTCGATATCTCAATAAAGATGAAGAAGAGTATGAAAGTCTAGGCATATACAGGGCTGTCGTAGGCTGGTTTAAGTGATCACTTTATACACTTTTAACATTCACCATTCTACTTATGATTGACAACAACACTTATCAAATTTTATCGACACCATCTAGTACGTGAGAAGTTACAATTGTCAATCGTGGGAAGAATGGATAAAGAACGTAACACGTGTATGAAATGATCACGTGAACCAGCATATCACAAATCATAGGGCTAGAATTATGCCTATATTTTTCTTCATTTTTGTTAAGACATCAATAAAGATCTTGATATGAATAACTCCTAAGTAGAGCTAGACTAAGAATTTTTTAACAAAGATTTTAACACACTCGAAATACTGTGATTTTGAATTTGTCAAATTTAAATGTAAATGTTGATTTTTTAACGATGATGCTACACAGTGGGAAAAAGTCACAAAAAAATCGTATAGGTATATGATTTTGAAGGTGATAAATTCGAACAAACATTTTCGTTTTTTTATGCTTATTTAATTTCATGATAATCCATGATGATACAAGTTGAAAAAAAAAACGTAAAATCGTTTACACGTTACAAGAAAATTTTTACGAAAATTTTGTTCTTATTTTTTATGCTGGGGTGTTTTTAATTAATGATAATTAGGAATGGTACACAGTTGAAAAAAAATCGTTAAATCGTTTGTATATATAATTGAAATAAAGAGCTACTATTTTATTACTATTAAACACTTGAATAATCCACTTAATCGAGTTTTATTTTTATTTACGACTAGTTTCGAAAATGACAATTGTTTTCATCTTCTGGTACAAATTAAAACTGAAAACCAGAAGATGAAAACAATCGACTAGTTTTCGAAACTAGTCGTAAATAAAAATAAAACTGGATTAAGTGGATTATTCAAGTGTTTAATTTTAATAAAATAATCATTATTAATATATTATTAGATTAAAACCAATATTTAAAGCGTTTCCACTTTATTTTTATTTGACCAGCGACCGGGTTTCGTCGTTACCGACATCATCAGACCAGTCTGATGATGTCGGTAACGACGAAACCCGGTCGCTGGTCAAATAAAAATAAAGTGGAAAAGCTATAAATATTGGTTTTAATCTAATAATATATTAAAATGCAATTCCATCACGAAGTGTCAGAGGATAATATAAATATATTAAAATAATCATGTCATTCCACAAAGTTAATGCCGAATCAATAAATAATAAAAAGATCTACTAATTGCTCTTATTGTTAAAATCCTTTATACGTTCAAAGGTTCAAACCCTTTTTATGTTTTGGCTCTACAAAGGTATCGCCTCCACGCCTTTAAGCTGGAACACCTTTTCCCCCTGCAGTAGCTGTGTACATGTATTATGTAGAACGTAGGAACTAAACATATCCTCGACATTTGGCGCAAGCAGCACCTTCACGTAGTGGCATTTGAAACCACAAACGCTACAAGAACTAACACTGACAATACACATTTGTTGGCGTAACAGTTTCGCTAACCGTGTACTATCTTCCAGTGCGGCCAGATAAAAATCACATGTTCCCACGCTCGATTTACTACTACTTATTACTAACATGCACACTTTGTGGTTGTGGCAGCACTGGAAAGCTTATTCTGAACATCTTGTTATTAACACAACGGACTTACACAAGTTTTTAATATTGTAATCTTCTAATTTTTAAATGAAAAATGAAAACTTGGAGAATCGACGTTTTGTGAACTGTATAATATAATTAGAAATAACACATTGAAGAATATTTTGGTAAAAGCTGGTCAAATAAAATTAATTTGGAAAAATTACGGAGTTGTTATTTTATCCCTTAGAAGAAAAAAATTACTATAGCCGAATATCCCGAAATAATTATTTCTCTCATTTCTCATTTTTCATATAAACCTGACAATATTTAAAAGTGTTCTACAATATCCTTACATATATTTTCCTTAAATGTATAAACATTAACTATATGTATTAACATTAATTTATTAATATGTACTCGTACATTGGAGGGCTCATTTCTATAAAGCAACATCTTTAAAAAAAAAACAAACTAGATATTTAAAGGTTTGTTCCATTTGAAGTAGGAGTTTTGTCTGCATTGGTTTTTATGCAATGAACCTATAAAAATTAAAATTAGTAATGAAAACCGCACTCAAGTATTTAAAGCAAACTTATCAACAATGTTAAATTGAAATTAACTTAGGTATCGATTATTTATTCATATCATTACACATATAAGTGCATACATAGCATTTAGTAATAAATTTTGAAAACTGTATTAAAAAACACATTTTGAAAATATTGCATTAAAAATTATTGACTCAAACAATTATAATTAAATCATTTATAAATTTTTGAAGAAAAAAAAAAACAATAATAAAAATATAGTTGTTTTAAAAAAAACGCCATTTTTAAAAATTATTTAGTCATGGAGAGTTTTTCTTATATACTCGTACACTGATAAAATTGACACCTCTTAGGACGAGTATAATGCTTATCTAAACGAATAAAATGCTTACGAAGCTGTCAGAATAACGCAGTAAGCCGTGTTGCTATTTTACTACACTGTGCGGATAAGTGGGGTTACATTGCTATCGGGGATACTTTGGGAAATATTTGCTTTAAAAAATGTTGTAGTCTATACAAACTTGTATTGGGTCTATTAAAGAGCTTTGTTTGGATCGAGTGGAATGTACCTTTAATCTATTATCTCTCAATTTAAAGCAATAACTCATCGTTTTACAAGATCAGCCATTAAATCGGCTGAGAAAAGTCTAGTACGTAACTGTCTACCTGATATTGTATATTTCTAGTTTTATTATTTTATATAACTATTTTAAAATAAGCGTTTTACTATTACATGTATCCTTAAATGTGATATAGAAAAGAAGCCACCCATTATTTCAATCATTATTTTATTTTAATATTTTTATTTATTGATTTGGCGGTCACTTTGCGGTTAAAACTATTAATTTTATTTTTAATTTTAGTTTAACTTGCTCAATACCACTTTTTCTTAAAGTTTATCTTCTTAAAGTCTAATACTTAAGTATCTTCCTGATTGTGCATATTTTTTATTTTATTATTTTATAAAACTATTTGAAAATGATGAGTTTATATTTCATGTATATATGATACATGACAGAAGCCATATATTTCTCTACATTTTTATTCGTAAAAAATGCATTATTTATGGTAAATATTAGGCACGGAAATCATTACATTTATTTTATTTCTAATGGTAAATATTTTTTTAATTAATTGATTCCGCAGTCACTTTGCTGTATACCTATCGGTTTTTTTTATTTCAATTTCACTTGTTAAATACCACTAATTCTTAAAGTTTATTGGAACACGTGTCACGATAATATCAACATCATTATCAAATACTGAAAAGGTTTTTGATAATGATATTGAATGTATCGAAACACCCAATTGATTTTAAAAAAAGTTGTGGTATTTACGTTGAGGTGGAAAAATGATATTTTTAGAGTTTAGAACTGAATATATTAACTGTATTTTTGACATCATTGAAAAAAGGTAATTGGTTGATCATAAGGAAGTAATGGAAGCAAATGAATTGATTCAAATGTTTTATTTACCACAGACAAAATTAGTAGTAAAAAACCGAAACGATTTTCACGTTCTTTATTACGTGATGCATCGAAATTAAGCTTCATTTTTCCACGGTGCCACTTGTAAGCGCCAGCCCGTTTCCACTGCGGACCAAGTGTTTGTAACAAGTGCCTGCATTATTTGAAGAACCGTGTCGCTGTCCTATTTTGAGACGTGGAACTAATTCGCTGTATCCAAGTTGACACTTGAGCCAAGAATTCCGGGGGAATCTATGTGATTCCGATTGGAATTTTCAGGGGCACTGCTTTAGTACAATAGAGTTCGAACGAATGAAAAAACGAATACCATCATTATTATATATTTGAGGTAAAAAGAAGAAGAGAAAATAACTATATATAAATACATATATTTATATATATATATATATATATATATATATATATATATATATATATATATATATATATATATATATATATATATATATATATATATATATATATATATATATATATATATATATATATATATATATATATAAACATATATATATATAAACATATATATATATAAATATATATATATATATTTATATATATATATATATATATATATATATATATATATATATATATATATATATATATATATATATATATATATATATATATAAATATATAACTTACTAACTGACTATTATTATTATTTATGCGTCTCCTCATACACATTCGTCGATTATTCCAACTCTTTACCTGACTTTCAAGTTAAAATACTTGATTATGCCTAGTTTTTCTCGATTTTCCTCTGCCTCTATTACAAATCACATCGGCCTTAAAAATTTGTTTTACAATGATTTTTTTCTCTGATTTGATTAACATCATAACACACCTACTTTATTTTATCGATTATGCTTATGGCTACGTATTTATAAACTACAGAGATTATTCTCGCTTAAACTAAATGGACCAAATTATTTCCGATATGCGCTGCAGCGGGTACGCAGAGTCGAAGAGACGAGCGGAGGATAGGGACAGGTGGAGATTGTCTATGAAAGAACCAAACCAATCATCATACAGATTGAAACCCACGAATGTGTAAATTTTTAACAGGATTTCAGAATATACATACTAACCTGCTTTTTACTAAAATAATTTTGTTGGTTGTAAAAATGTTTTTACAATTAACTTATCTTACAAATTATATAAAAAAAGAACTTATTAAGTAATTTGAGATATCTGATGAAATTTTCAAAATCGTTCTTGAAAAACTTTTTCGTTAATTTATCGATGTCGTTAACAGTAACATTTGAAACCATTAAATTATAGTTTTAATTGCTTCATTATACTTGATATATATAAATATCTTCTTAACGACACGGTGGTCTCGGATCAAACGGAATCAAAGTAAAAAGAGATTGTAGTCTGATATGTAAATAAATTAGTGTATTTAATTAAAGTTCGCTTTGGTTATTTATGTCCATTCGAACACAAGACTGATACTTGACTTGTATAATTGATTTAACAGCAGTTTCCAAAGCGGCGCGGATTATCGTTTAAAAGACGTAATTAAATCGTGGGGGCTTTTTGTCTTTAAAATACTTATGGATCTCAATTCAGTGTACTTAAAATACACATGTACTTAAAAATTGAGTTATTTTTTGACTTCTCATCAAAGATGAAGAAGAA
Organism: Brachycentrus maculatus; assembly: GCF_059751285.1. NCBI lineage: Eukaryota > Metazoa > Arthropoda > Insecta > Trichoptera > Brachycentridae > Brachycentrus > Brachycentrus maculatus. The sequence continues at coordinate 4,610,596 of NW_028280809.1, read as the reverse complement.
TAAGAAAGTTTGGATATTTACAGGGATTATGACCGTCATAGGCTGGCTTAAGTGATCGCTTTACACACGTGTAACATTCACCGATTCTATCCATTATTGACAACCACACTACTCAAATTCTTGGAATATATATGTGAACTAATTTAGAAACCTTGTTCTTGAATCACTAAAACTTCACTAGAAACATCTATTGGTGAGATGAAAAGAAGCTTTTTATTGAACAAAAACTCTTATATTAGTAAGTGAAGTCCGAATCCTGGATCACATACATGAGAAACGCTATAATATCACTTTCATTTTTATTAATTGAGCTTTTAATTTGTCCAGTTTATTTATTAACCATAAATTATGATTGGAGGTAGTCCAGATTTGTGAACAAGTATTTAGACACACTCAAAATGTTGTTAAAAACTGAGTTAGTAGTAACAACTACTTGACTGGATAATTTAGCTACATTGTCTCATGTTCGATCTTCAGGGGGTTAAAATAACGTTTAGTAATCTCACCCTAATATTTTTGTAATACTTCACTGGACTAGTATTTGATATGGAATTCTTATCACCTTTCCTTATTTGTTTTAAACCTTCACTTGTTTGCGAGTAATTTTTATTTATGTATTTAACGATCAAGATGACAGTTCTTATATACTATGCAGTGCCCTATGTTCCATTGGGTGCGTAGAAAGGTGCGGGTGGATAGAAAATAATAAGATACATACGTCAACACCAAGTTTCTTTCAATAATTCTTTAAGCATTTAAAATATGGAATTATAAAAAAAAAATTAAAAATTAAGTATTAATCGTGTTAAGAATGAAAGAGTTTTAAAATAAATATTTTATTAGTATCATCAGCCAATAATTAAGTTCAAAGCTCTGTTAATACTTCTATATCTTAAAATCTATAGTGACATGTGTTTCGATACATTCCGCATCATTTTCAATATAAATTCTTGAAGTATAATAAATACCGTATTATGCATTAAAAATCGTTTCACATTGGGTTTATGAAATAGAAGTATTCACCAAGTGAAATATTATCAAAAAATTTATACATCTATCACAAAACACACAAAAATCACATTTATCACAAAAGTGACTGTCGAATCATTTGATGAAGCCAATAGTTAAATAAGATCAACGTTTTATATTGACATTACTTGGTGGAGCTGCATTTTATATAATAAAACAGCATTTACGTGTATATAGCAGCCTGACGATTTTCGTAACGATGAAACTTGGTCATTGGACAAATAAAATAAAACTGAAAAAAGCTTTATATGTAGTAATTTATTAGATTTATGTTTTATACTGACATTTCTTGGTGGAACTTTATTTTATATAATAAAATAACAACTATATAATTTGACCAGTAACCGGGGTTCTTCGTTACCAACATCATCAAAATGATTTTTTTATTTTTTATTTTTTTATTATTTCAATGAATTAATTAGGAAACTGAATTTATTACAACGGGTTTAACATCCTTAGTACACCTAACAAAGGGTTAAGATCGTTTCTCTGTTTTCCGATAGGGGAATAGGAGCAAGTTGAACACAGGATTTCTTGTATAGATTAGGTTAACTACTAAGAATTACACACTGAAAGAAATACATTCCTGCCTTTAACAAGAGAGAAGCGATTGCCTCACTGATTGAACTTCACTGCTTAGTTTTTTTTTCTTCGCGAGAACGTTTCTAAGGATAAATTGAAAGCTAGAACGATATCCACCGAGATATTGTTCTGAATCAAATCACAATAATAAACTTAAGCTCTTTTCCTAGAAACAACGCTTATTTTCCGATCTTATTATGGTGTTTTCATATATTTATAAGCGGAGTTACAATTGCATTATATATTTATTTTACTCTGTATCCAAAAACATCTTCGACCGGTCATCATCCCCTGTGTATTACCTTTTCCATCATATTCTCTAAAGCAAACGTAATCGTAAACGTAGCGTAGCAAAACTACTATATAAATTCCCATAAATAGTTTGGTTTATGTCGTAAAATATCTTTAGCTTAGTTTCTACATGTATTCACCAAAAAATATCTTGTTGCACTAGCAACTATCGTGATTTTTTTGTTTTTTTTTTGTGTATTTTAAACTTTAAGCTATAAATTAAAGGTACCAATCGTTGTATTTTAATTGTGGACTTCTAGGTTATTATCTGTCTCTTAAATTCATATTTTTTATGCCACATCTGGAAACGGGAGGTGTTTAAAAAAATATGAAAATTGTAAACAGAGACACACAGGTGTGACGTTCTATTCTTTCTGCCTACCTCTGCGGAGAAGTGGCGTGATTGCTAGTACGCAATCGCATAGCAACTACCAAAAAAAACAGAAGATATGTTACATTTTTATGTATACAGGTATACCTTGCTTGATAAATATCAATTCAATTATGTTTGCATGAAATATCTACGTATAAATTTACGTAGAAAAATTGATTTCGGAAATAGATTTAAATTAAATCGTACTTAAATACTATACCATAAAATATTTGAAATTAAAATTAAAATACACGACATAAATTCATTCAATTTAAATTAATTTTGTCAGAAAAAACTATATAAAATCATGGTTTTCAACCCCTGCCTTGTTGTGTATATAATTTTGTCTAGCCTCCCACCAGTCTGATGATGTCGGTAACCACGAAAAACGATCATTTGCCAAACAAAATATGTGTGGAAAAAACAGTATAGTTGTTAATTTATTTTATATCTACGTATAAGGTATAAGGTAGAGTGAAAAGCGAGGTTCACTTACAAGTCGAACGCTCAATATTCTTTAGTCACGCCGACGTTTAGGAACCTTTTGGCTGTCTAATAGACGACTGACATTGAGGCATCTCCACTGACAACTGGGGAAGTGATTCAATATCTTCGGATCATGACGATGCGGTTCTTTGACGGAGATGACTTGGTTAGATATTCACTGGACCAAATTTCAAACGATTCCGTAATACGTACAATGGTGTGTACGGCGTTCTAGGAACCTCGGCCAAAGCTTTGTTTTACGGCCCGCAATTGCGGACAATGGCGGAGTCAATATTGAATATTATTGTTGTCATCTCAATCTGGAGATTATTGACGGAAAAAATCTCAGTAGAACAAAAACCTTACCTTTATAAAAATAATTAAACGCTTTTTAACATCTTTCAGTTTTGGTACTTTTGTCCCAGCCGGTTCGACAAAAACTTTATCTTCTAAAATCTAAAAAAAAACTCATTAACCAACACGACGCTTCTCGACTCCTGGCATAATTCCGACTCCTGACCTGACCATTTTCAAATATTTCAAAGATTTGATAATGCCAAGTTTTTTTCGGTCTTCCTCTGCTTCCTCTGGGTAGGTAGAGATAATAGAACGCCACACCAATCTATCTAAGCAAACATCGGTGGGTATGTATTAAGACATACATGTATTTTATTTATTGTTTCGGCATTAACTTTGTGGTAAGACATGTTACAATAATTAAAGAAAACACTTCGTTTACCAAAAAATACATATATTCAGCACCTAATAATGATTCAATAAAAAATAAATCTTGGCGAAAAATTTTATATACGGGTTCAATAACTAAAAATATTTCGAAAATCTTACCCTCCCATATCCAACCTGCATATTATACAAATAATAATTTACATAAAATCCTCGATAACTCAAAATCTAAAATTGATTTATTACAAAAAAGTGGTGTTTATGAAATTTCGTGTGGAGATTGTGATAGAAAATATATTGGCCAAACTGCGAGAAATTTAAAGATTAGAATTAAAGAACATCAAAGCGGTCTTGTTAGTAATTATTTTTCGGAATTTGCAAATCATATAATAGATACTAATCACTCATTTCACTCCCATAAATTAAAATTATTACACCTTGTTCCATATAAAGGCCAAATTATGAATTATCTTGAAAATTTAGAAATACAAAAAAACCTGAATTCTAATAATAATTTATTAAATAATATATTGTTTCAAAATTCTTCGCCATTGCTTTCAATTTTTCCTTTGTTTTCAAACTCCGTTCCTTGACTAACCCCTTCCCCTTACTTTCCCCTATCCTTATTTATAAAACAATTTTATATTTTATATTTTAGTTATTACACAGACCTGAATGATGGAAGTTTAGCTTCTGAAACATGTAGTCTATAATTAAACTCAAGTGGTAAAAAACGAAGTGTTTTCTTTAATTATTAAGACATACATGAATGCGGAAGAGGCGAAGATTGTTTTGTCAAAGATAGATTGGTGTGGCGTTCTATTCTCTCTGCGTACCCATGAAAGGGTAGCGGCGTGATGGTTACCTAACATTTAAAAAAAGTTGAGTGAGATACAGATGACTTCATAAAATATCCAAATCAGGGGTTCAGCCTTGTTAAAAAACAACGTTATTTTATTTAAAAAAAAAAATACTGTTCTTTGTAATTTATTTTAGTCCGCCTCCGTAGTGTAATGGTCAGCACGCTTGGCTACCGTTCTGGAGGTCCCGGGTTCGATTCCCAAGGGGGGTAAAATAAATATAAGTGATTTTTTCACTGTAATATTTATTCAATATTACTCTGGACTGGTACCTGGAGCGGAGGGCTGATCACCTTTCCTTCATGCGTAAATGATCAAGATAACACTGCATTTATATGACGCAGTGCCCTATGCACGATTGGGTGCGGATAAGGGTTTTATTATTTATTATTTTAATTATGTAGGTATTCTGATTTGTTATACTGCGAAAATTTTTTTTAGAAAAACTTAAATGTATTAAATGATGAATAAGCTAATAATTTCCATAAAAATACTATTAATAGTAATAAATTAGGTATCAGTAAGGTTCACCCTATATCTTGACACGGCTTTAAATCATCTCAAAGTACATATTTGCTTATTAATATTTTCTAGTAATATTTTAATTTCTCGATCATTGGATGCTTAGTCTTCTGACAGGCGTGAGACATTATAAGAAAGTGTACGTTTTAAACAGTTGAAGTCATTTGAATATTCATGATGTGTTGAAAAATAATGATTAATGTGTGAACGAGAAACTAGTTAGGTAAGATATATGTCTGGGATGAGGTATCTTCGATTGGTCCGATGTTTTATAAACTCGTTCTATAAAACATTGATATTTTAATCGAATTGTTTTATACATTTCCGCTTACATTATGTTCAATTACGTATCTAGAACACAAAATCGCTATGTCAATTATCATAACGCAGACAAATCGCTCACTCCTTTCAACAACGTCATGTATCAAAAAACTTGATTTTTAAGGAGATCGTTTTTAATGTTTAAAAATGTAATAAAAATGGATATAAAGCCACTTATTGAACTTTTTACTGTGCAACAGATCTTTTTACGTAAAACCTGAATGTTTTTTCTCCATTTGAAAAATATTTAGTATATTTCGAAAAATAATTAAACAATACCTTTTCTTCAAAATGCAAAAACAACACTTTCTGCCCTGTAGTGGGTAAATTTTGAGTTTAAAATATGCCGCTTTTGCTGGGATATAGTACATTTTCTGGACATTCCGAAAATATGCACAGTTGAAAATTGTCGATTTATGATATATGACGTTATTGAAAGGAGTCAGCGAAATATCTGGGGATAGAGAAGAAATAAAATATCATGGTTTTGATTTATTGACCGTATTTTCTTTAATCGATTTAGCAGACACTTTGTTGTCGTCAAGATTGATCCATTATTAATTTTAATTAAAATTGGTATATACCATTAACATCTATTGTGACACGTGTTTCGATACATTTAGCATCGTTTTCAAACACCATAAGGTAAGTTTTACAAATTGATTCAGCAGTCACTTCGTGGTAATTAATATATATCGATATATTTTTTTGGAAAATACCATTATAGCTTAAAATCTATTATGGTATGTATTTCGATGCACTCAACATCATTTTCAAACAAGATAGTTTTTTGTCAATTTTTGCATTTTAAGAACATGTGGTACAGAAGTTTAACTGTAATCAATTTTGTAACTAATTCAATACGTTTTTTTTATTTAACTTATTATTTATTATGTGACACAATTTATTAAGTTATTTAACACAAGGTGTATTCAAATGCACCATTGTGTTTAATATTTTTTAGCATAAATTTGACATATCGCTAACTCCTTTCAAGAACGTCATAAATAAAAAAAAACTGATTTTCAGGAGATCGTTTTTAAAGTTTAAGAATATAATAAAATGTATTAAAATAAATATCAAGCCACTTATTCAACTTTTTACTGTGCAACAGATCTTTTTAGGTAAAACCTGATGGTTTTTTATTTATATGAAAAATATAAAGCAGATTAAAAAAAAAATAAACAATAAATTTTCTTAAAAATGCAAAAACAACCTTTTCTGCCCTGTAGCGGGTAAATATTAAGTTAAAAATATGCCTCTTTTGCTGGGATATAGTACATTTTCTGGGCATTCCGAAAACATGCACAACTGAAAATTGACGATTTTTGATTTATGACGTTCTTGAAAGGAGTGAGCGATATTGTATATTTAAAAAACAATCTTATCAGAATAATAATCATTAATTAATAAATCATAGGAATATTAAAACAAGCCATTGTTGTTTCTCCTTTTACATATAAAATTTGTTTCGATTATAAATCAAATAATCCCGCCTAGTAAAAGTGGTTAATTTACTTATAACTTGTATGATATATTAAAAACAGTGCCCGGATATTGAGAAATGCTTTTTCATATTTAATAAATTTTGAGCACTCAAGCCGCTGAGCAGTCAATGAAATTTATAAGAAAAATACATTAAAATAATTGATTCAATCTCTCAAATGACATAATTGTATTGAGAACGATTCAAATAAGATAAATCATTCTTATGAATCGTATTATTGGATGCGAAACATTTTTTTTTTCTGAGATTAAGAAATATAGTCATCTGGTTCAATGTACTCACAAAAGAGCCTTTGAAATGGCAATGCAATCGAAAACGCTGAATGACATCAGATGTCAAGAAGCACGCTGTCCGCCAAGTACAATTTTTGGTATTGTGTGTGTTGCCGTAACTTGGGGAGACTTGAGATATTGATAATAAATAAAAATTTATCCATATAAAAATATAATATAAAATTCATATACTTAACCGACATTAGCAGACTAGATCATCACCAGTCAGATGATATCAGTTACGACGAAACTTGGCCACTGGTTAAGAAGTATTTATGTGGAAAAAAACTGTTAAACTGTTATTTTAATATTATTATTATTATATAAAATACAGTCTCACCAAGAAATGTCGTAAGTGTCGTTAGTGTCATATGTGTGTAAGTGTGTGTGTGTGTGTGTGTGTGTGTGTGTGTAAGTGTGTGTGTGTGTGTGTGTGTGTGTGTGTGTGTGTGTGTGTGTGTGTGTGTGTGTGTGTGTGTGTGTGTGTGTGTGTGTGTGTGTGTGTGTGTGTGTGTGTGTGTGTGTGTGTGTGTGTGTGTGTGTGTGTGTGTGTGTGTGTGTGTGTGTGTGTGTGTGTGTGTGTGAGTGTGTGTGAGTGTGTGTGTGTGTGTGTGTGTGTGTGTGTGTGTGTGTGTGTGCATATGATACGATGAATACAATGTGGTTATGGATTTACCGTGAATTTATAAACAAATTAAAAAATACGCTGCAGCAATAGCTTTAAAAATAAAAATAAAAATATTCTTGACAACCAATGCTTACTTCCAATCTAACCTGTTAAGCACCGTAATCCTTCTTCCCTTTCATGTGAGATGAGTCAGCAGATAATGTATTATAATGTAAAGGTCGGAAAGCTCTTGTTTGGGACAGGTTAACAAGACGTTCGATCACCAGTGCGTATCGGTGCTAATTCCCAATGTCACTCAGGAAGCTTTATTGAACGCTTTTGTTGAATACGTTACGTGCAAAGTGATAAGCAGCCAGTGAGCAAATATAAAGAAACATAATTATATCTTTACTAACAGTACATGCTTATTGCATTCTACTTTTTATTTTATTATTTCTTGAGTCACAATATCGTTCAATTCTTAATAGGATTTTCACTTTGTGATACATGACACGTGTTTCGATGCATTCGGCATAATTTATAAATACCGAATACGGTGTTTGAACACGTAAAACGATATTTATGGTTTTTCGTTTCCTGACCATATTCAGACAAAAATGCATCATGCGATACCCTATCCTTATAATTAAAAAAATAAATATATATATATATGACAAAAAGATGAGTGATGAAAGACGAAAAAAACTCCATGAACGATTTTATTTTACAAAATACATTTTTGTTTTTATTCTCAAATTATATTTATTTTTATATTTGTATAAATACCATACCAATGGTCAGTACGCTCGGCTACCGTTCTGGAGGTCCCGGGTTCGATTCTTAGGGGGGGTCAAATAAATGTAAGTGATTTTTTCACTCTAATATTTTTTCAATATTTTCCTGGATTGGTACCTGAAGCGGAGGGCTGATCACCTTTCCTTCGTGTGTTAACGATCAAGATAACAGTGTGTTTGTATAATGCAGTGTCCTATGCACCATTGGGTTGCGGATAAGCGTTTGAAATAAATACCATTTATTTTTAACAAAATACTGTTTTTTAGAATGTTCATAGCCAATACCCGTAAAATTATTAAATCGGTCAATATTTGAGAACAATATCGTTAATTTAATTTATACTTATTACAATAAAAAGGACTATTTTGCAACAAAGTTTTCAGGAATTTTAGCATGCATATAAGAAAAAATATCACTAATACGATGAAAATCGTGCCGCAGTTAGTTTAACATAAAGTTAGGTGACAAATAACTCGTTTAACATCCACTAACTCTTACGGCCATTACCATATATGTAATTACAATTTCACAAAATGGAACTGTAAATAATTATGTTCGACATCATACAACACTAATGAAACGCAGTTTCTTATCCACCAATAGATACACATAATGAGAAAAAGAAGACCAATGGTCTTTGAGATGGTGTAGGCTTTATATAACTACCTTGTCAGTTACCCGCTGCGAGAATTTTCTACGTAAAAATCTGATAAACCCAATGTGCCTATACGCCCCGTGAATCTATATGTGTATTCGTATGTACATATTAGAGTTATGGAGGCTCCAGTCTAGTCACACGTCATATATGACAACCAAGAAGTGAAAATGACTGGAAGAAGACAAATCGTTTTTTAAACTCGTACGCACTCTTTGAGAGACAACGTGAGACAAAGATAATCAAAATATTAGAATTAATAATAAATGAGATGTTAGAACTTAATCTGAATCGTTTATCGTGACATCTGATTTAGAAACAAGATCAAGAAACTTAAAATTTTCTTAAATGTAGACTTTAACCCTCTCGCACATATCAAAAAATCTGTAGTGTGGAACTTATTGATTTATTTAAACTTCATGTACAGAAAAGAAAAATGTACATTGGTGGGCTTATTGCTAAAAAACAATATCTTCCAACCAATCAAAAACAGATAAGTGATATTGGTTAAAACGTTTGATACCATATTTAGCTGTTTGCAATCAGAGAGTAGATAGTACTTAAACATTTAAAAGAACATATATTACACATAGATGATTATAAGGAAGGCAAAGGAAAAAGGGAGTTTTGGTAAGGAGGTAGGGTGAAAACTAAGGAAGGAGGTTTGATGGACAGTTAGGATTGTAATGATAGATAATTATTTACGTGGGTAATTAGACATATTAATTACAAATAATGCATATTTGTATTTGAGGGAGTAATGTATGGGATTGTAACATTTTTATGATAATATTAATAAATCACATAAATATGTAGGTAATGTAAAATATGTTTCTTTGTTTCAATGTGATAAAACAGTGCAATAAATATGAATAATATTACGATTTACTGAACAAGTTACAATAATATAAGAAATTAACAGATTTATCTTCGTGAATGGAAATCTTCAAAACATTTTCAACTGTTCTTAGTTACATTGTTTGCAAACGTATCAAGTTTCCTCTTACAGCCGCTACGGTGCCATGTTGATCAAGCAAGTATAAAAGCAATTTACTCTGAACAAACTTGTGCGGTAAGTATTTTTTTTTTAATTTGGCGGCACTTTTAATATATCTATTTTTATATGAGGTATTAATGTAGGAGAGGGTTAAATCTTATAGTTAATGTAAACGTTACAATCACATCGATATATTTCCTATCTCAATTTTTTTTTTATTTCAGTATTATTTCATAATAAAACTATATGTTTTAATATAAAATTTACAAAACCTACTCGATTGTTATTTAAATTACTTCGTTCCTGTTTGTTTTTATTTCTACTGTGGTCAAAATAAGGTCAAAATAAATATAACTGATCTTTAACTCTAATATTTATTTAGTATAACGCAAAGATTGTTATAATATTGACATTAAAATATTGTTTAACGATCAAGATAAAACTGCTTCTAAACGATGCAGTGCATTGAGTATAATTAAGTGTGGATAAGGGTAAAAAAATTCAATGTAAAAGGTATGGTATATTCAAATTATCAATGTTTATAAATTATAATATCAAACACTCAATATCATACATTCGTATATTTCCTTATTAATATTTTAACTTTTACTTCATATTATATTTAATGTCTGTATGTACTTATGTTTGTCTGTATTTCCTGTGTATATGTCCGCCTCCATAGTGTAGTGGTTAGAGCGTTTGGTTACCAAACTGGGGGTTTCGAGTAAAATTAGCAAAGGGTTCAAAATAAATATAGTGTTTTTTTCACACTTACATTTATTTAATATCATCCTGGACTGAACCGCCAAAGCTCTAATTTAAAATAAACGCTTTGAATTAAACTAAAACCATTGTAATCTGCAAACTAACTGTCAGAATGCCGTGAAATTTCGACACTTATCGTTTGAAAGTTGTAACTATTTAAAAATTATTAAGGCTCTGTTAATATTACTGCCATACGTGTCAGATCGGGGACTTATTTATGTGTTAAATATTTTAGATATTTTGTATATATTGACTACATACCATCGTACTGATTGTAGTAATTACATATTTTTTTACAAAATAAATGAGAACATATAATTTAAATACTAAAACCACAAACTTAGCGCTTCAAGCACAAATCATATCAGTTCAGACCAGTCAATTTTTTTGATCATCCATGTGTTTCAAATGTGAAAATTGAACCAAGTATATAATATATGCCTGTAAAAGTAAACTAGTATATAAATATGGCTTGCGATTTTTTTAGAGATGATTCATGAATAATAATCACCAAGTTGAAGATCATATATCCCCAGGTACAGAATTATACTGTAATACGAGTACATAGCAGAAACAAATATTCCACCCGTTAGTTATCTTAGCATTTTTTGTTCCGATTCATCGTACAACGTAATAATAGTTATTTCAAGTGTTCGGACAGAGATAGAGTATCACAAAAACCAGATTTGATGGAGTGGACTGTGTTGCATTTAGAAACAAATGATTTTTTATGTCCGCATTATGATTTTATCTCTTCTCGGATCTGTGACAGACCGCTTCATGCGTAGCGTCTGGGACACAAAAGCGAATGCTATAAAAGAATGAGAGGATTTTTTGTTATGAATAATATGACATTTGACGATGCGATATTGTGATTGTGATTTAAAAATTTAAAAAGATGGGGTTTAATTTAAAAAATAAAGAGATAAGATTAATGTATATTTTATAGGTATCTCAAATCATCTATCATTTTTGGGGGACATGTATTTTTTTCTTCCTAGCTCCATCCCAACTTATTGTCTGTGTAGACTGTACACCAAAAGTCGCTTACAAGTGTTTTATTTTTAAACTCACGCAAAACCACATAAAAATGACATTTCATACTACTTTATGTATTTTGTCAGTTTATAGAACATCGAAAACTTTATTATACTGCATCATTTGGTCAAAATTGCATATTTTCGATGTAATGTTTTTTGCCAATAGGTACGGTACCCACGATATGTTCTAATCATCAGTTTGTATTTTTATCTTGTAATGAGATCATCTATAGTTTTCGAAACTAAGCATGTTTACATTAACCCCTTGTGTGATTTGCCCGAATACAATTCGGGCACATCGTTCACGAAACTTTTTATGGTGATTTACCCGAATCCAGCTCGGGTCATTCCCCCACCAGTCTAGATATATCTATTCATCCTTTGTTTTTTTTCTTTCTTAATATTGTTTATCTATGTTTATACTTACCTTATATTTTTCTCATTTATTTCTTTGAAATATGCTTCTTTTGTCTTTTTATTATACCTGTTTATTGTTTTTTTCCATGTATTAGTATTAGTTTTGGTTATTTAATAAAAATCTTTTTTGTTACTTTATTATTTGTGTTTCAGTCTTGTTAACCTTAATCCCATGTCCCAAAATGAGAAATAGAAATTACTCATCGGGAATATTATATGACTTATGTATGTAATATGTTTTGAAAAAAATAAATAAAATAAATAAATAAATAAATACTGATTTATTATATAATATTTCAAAATATGATAAAAAACATAATTATTTTAATAAAAATTAAACACTTGAATAATCCACTTAATTGAGTTTTATTTTTATTTACGACTAGTTTCGAAAACGACAATTGTTTTCAACTTCTGGTACAAATTAAAACTAATATAATATAATATAAAAAAAACATAATAGTGAGTAAAATGGTGTTTTTTTAACCCACATTTTTACTAGAAGTTGACCACAAAAGTGGTTAAAAACTATTTTTATACTAGCGCATCTGAACCGAACACGTTAAATTTGCTACTTTACTCGATGTTAATAAAGTATTCTCAGGTTTCTATGAGAACATAAATTATTGTAGTCAGCTTTATGACCAGCCAGTCGTCGGATGGATTCCCGTGTCCCTTATTAGGATGCAAATCTTTAAATGGTATTCATTATATATTGTCAATCAACCCGCGCCGTACTTATAAATACTGAGATTGACGGTAATATACCGTTTAGTGGATATTGTATTTTACTTATTTAAGATAATTTATTACTTATTAACGAGACATCTGGCGGTAAATGCAAAAAATTACCCTTACAAACCATTAATATTTACACTAACAGTAACAATTACCTTGATAATACAGATTAAATATGATGCTATTAACCCTAATCTGTACCTAATAGTGCACAGGGTACTGCATCAAATAGATTAAATGGTAATTTAATCTACAACATTTTGAGTGTATCCAAATACTTGTTAACAAAATCTAGATTATCTCCAATTACAGGAGTTATTTTATTTATTTTTATTTTCATCTCACCAATAGATGTCTCTAGTGAAGTTCTAGTGATTCAAGAACAATGTTTCAAAATTGGTTCATGTATATAGAATTTCCAAGAATTTGAGTAGTGTGGTTGTCAATAATGGGTAAAATTGGAGAATGTTACACGTGTGTAAAGGATCACTTAAACCAGCTTATGATGGTCGTCAGCCCTGTAAATGCTCAGGCTTCCATATTCTTCTTCATCTTGGATGAGATGTCAAAAAATAAAATGGTAATTTAATCGTTTTTGACATCAAACTAAGATAATAAATCCGGTGCTCTCGGTTCTAAATCAGGGTGATATTAAACTAAAATGATATCCAATAACTATCTATCACGCCGCTTCTCCGCAGTGGTAGTCAGAGAGAATAGGACGCTACACCAATCTGTGTTTATAAACAATCTTCGCCTCTTCCACATTCATGCATATCTCCATATCGATTATTCCGACTCCTGACCTGACCATTTTCAATTATTTGAAATACTTGTCTTTGCCAATTTTTTTTCCATAATCTTATTTTCTTCTGATTATTTAGAGACTACTGTTATCGTAACTGAAAAATATGTGCAAATGTAAAATAATAAGTTAAATTCTAGAACACCAAATTTAACTTAAAATTGTACCCTTTTGAAAAAAAAATCGATTATCTTGAAAAATCATTTTTAAGTACATTACATAAAAAATTTAATGAAGTGAGTTATATAATAATCATATAAATTCAATTACTCTTTGAAAAGAACTGTACAAAAATAAAAACGAATTAGTCAAAATAAATTTCAAAACCTCATTTATAAACCTTATCATTCATTTTATTTTTAATCCCATAGAAAAAAAACGTCTATTTTATCTTGCCAAATAATTTCACAGTATATTGTATTAAATATCAAACGGATTGAGTTCATATAAATTCAATTACTCAATTAAATACATTAAGTTAGTTTTACTAATTTCATATGATCTCCTTACTCATCAAAGATCAATATCGACCTTCAAATTGGATTTCATCTAATTGAAGTGATCTATGACATTTCATACTATATCGGTATTGATATCATCCTTATATTCTTTCACAACGATTGCATAGGATAAATTAGGCATATTATTTGTATAAATACATTTATAAGACACTTAAAAAAACACATGTGATCATTAGAGCCTATAGTTCTTTTAATTGGCTTCTTCATTATGAAAAATGACTGATTTGTTCAAAAGCTATCAACAGATGGCCAAGTTTCGAAACATTTTTAGAAAAAATACTGTTTTTTTATTATTTTTTCAAAAGAAAAATCAATGAGAATTTTTTTAAAGTTTCATTTATATAAATAAAAATATAGATTTTATTATTTTTAAAAACCATTGTTTCAACATCTTTTTCATTATTATAGTGAAAACGTGGTTGAAACAAAGTTGTTTAATTTTATAAAGCTTATACAATGTGCCACAAAGTATCTGCGAAAAACATTCAAGAAAAAATGCAAAAGTTTGTTCAAAATTTCTAATCTGTTAAAGTTTCTATTGCTTTGAAATTTTGACACAAAGTTTAATTCAAATACGAGCGTATTTTAACATGTAAAAGCAATTTATTTTTTTATTTTTACCTCGATTTATTTCATTATTAAATTTATTTCAATTTATTTTCTTTTAATTTTAAATAAAACTGTTCCATCTTGGCAACTGGCAACGTAAAGCAAAAGTTTTTTTTTAAAATTAAACACTTGAATATACCACTTAATGAGTTTTATTTATATATACGACTAGTTTCGAAAACTTACAGATGTTTTCATCTTCTGGTAAAAATTAAAACATGTCATTCCACAAAGTTAATGTCGAATCAATAAATAATATAAAGTAGTAGTCATAAAATTTAAACGAAATATTACAATTCTTTCATATTTTATTAATTTCAGAAAATAAATTACGTTTCATTTCCTCTTATATTTAAATTAAAATAATATTTTATAGTTATATAAAAATAACCTAAACCATATTGAAATTTTAACTCGAGCATTCATATGTCGGGAGTTTAGTAAAGGTCTAAAGTTGAAATCGATTTTGTTAAGGTCAAATTTTGACATTGATCCCGGATTAGGTACGCATGTCAGAACACGAATGAGTGGCATTCTATCATTTTTTCAAAATACCGTAGGAAATAATTGTGATAGTTGAAGTCGTAAATTTGACATAAAAATGTGATAATGTATGTATGTATGATGTATATGTACATACATCGCTCACTCCTTTTAACAACGTCATATATCAAAAATCGTCAATTTTCAGTTATGCATGTTTTCAAAATGCCCAGAAAATGTACGATATAAGAGAAAAAGTGGAATATTTTTAACTTAATACTAACCCGCTACAGGGCAGAAGGTGTTGATTTTGCATTTTGAAGAAAAGGTATCGTTTAATTATTTTTTTTAATATATTAAATATTTTTCAAATGGAGAAAGAACCTTCAGGTATATTTATATAATATACGAATATACATAAATACATACCCAAGCAAAAGAATATTCAAATACCGTAGTTTGATAACTATAAGACGTATGTTTTTCTTCAAAATGCATGTGCATCTTTTACTTGAAATTAATATAAAAAAAATATCCATTGATTGATTTTAAATTCTCGCCAGTATTAAAAATAACCATATATTCGATGCTGCGAGAAACCTATCCATCTGGCAATATTGTGATGAAATTGCATCCATATGGATGAAAATCGTTCAGTAAAAATGTAGTCCTCCACACAAAACGACATATGCATTTGTAATACACAAAAACATACAATTGTGTTATGCGATATTTAATGACGATGTAGAAGAAGAAGAAAAAAATCACAACATGATTTCCAGGGATTCAAATGGTCAGTTTGGTATTATACACTAAGATTTTTTAGCCTGGTTTTACATTTTAATAAAAAAAATTATAACAAAATTATGTTAAAAAAATGCATAAAAATTAAGGTGCGTCTTATAGGCCAAAGCGTCTTAATGCCCGTAAATACCTTCGAGTATGTTGTTATACATAGAGTTTATATGTAGTTATTTCTTCAATGAAAACTTTGTTGTTGATGTAGACGACCCACATCTAAATCAATTACTCAAGTTAGCGTAAAACCTCTCTTACTATACTCAATTGTACTATGTATTACAAAATACATATCTACATACCATTCAAAGTATGAATAAATACTATTGTCTTGACCTTGGATAATGCTCAAGCCGGAACTAAATCCTATAGTATCTTTCTTAGCATTCTCTTTTCGTATTGGCAAAACTTTATTTTGTAGCTATAGAATTTTATCAACACGAATATATCACGGCCAACCTTGGATGTAATAATTTTGAACTTTGACAGATGGTCTTGCGTTCGTTTGAATTTGAAAGAAATCTCGCGATACCCATAGAAGTAGCCAATATCGATATATCATGCATCATACAATCGTTTCAATGTGTCATTAACATCTGTTGTAAAATGGGCTACATACATATGTACATATTGGTGAAGGGTGGTCGTAAAAAAATCGTCAGTTCAATTGTAAACTCACCACAGAACGGTGACCATTATTTACAATATATTTTTTTCTTAATCTTATTTTTTACTTTTAACAAACATTTTTTTGCTTCAGATGTAACAAATATGTATACTCTATGGGGTTTTTGTATTAATTTTTTTTTAAATAAATAAATATGGTATATTGGTGCTGTTATTCTCTGTATCTATTATTTTATTTTTGACGGAATCTATGCGCTACAAAACTTTGATCTAAAAGGGTGCAATTCAAGTTGATGGATGACCTGTAAAATTTAAAACTTAAACCAGAAAAAAATTATATGATGAAATCTAAATACAATATCATTTCTATTCTTAATCTAGCTAGAATCTAGTGTAGTGCATTTACCCCTATTTTGAAGAAAAAAAAAACTAATACTGTACATGTACGTATGTTTTAAAAATGACAAAAAATATTTACTGTCTATATAACATATAAACATAATGGTACGTGTATGATTATTTGTGGATTTAATAAATTTATGTAGTGAAAAAAATACTAACCGAACCTTAAAAAAAAAAGCTTAATGATAAAAAGTCAAGCAAGGTTTGATTCAATACTTATATCAGATTAATTTGTTCGATTAATTTATTCGTTCAATTATATATTTCAATTATTTAAAAGGAAGAGAATAAATTTACATTGGCGGGCTTATCGATGCAATGTCTTTTAACTAACCATAAATAGACTACAGATACTAGTCAATGTTTGAACATTACACATTCGTTTAAAATTAGAGGGGAGACAGTACTTGCATACATGTATGTAAGTAAAAAATATAATAAAAGCGATGATATGCAGTTCGAATGAGGAAATATTTCCAATATTGTGTATTAAATAAACTGAAAATTGATGAAAACAAGTCAATAGAAGATAAAATACGCAAGGATTTAAGGAGAGATATATACAGGAACAAATCAGGAATGAAACACGCATGTAAAGTATTAATATGTTTAAAACATGAATATATTTCATAATAAATTTATACAAGTTTGACTGTTACTGTATAATTAGTTTAACTGCTTGTAAATACACTGTTTGATTTCCCATGTTACAAACAAAAACTAACGTATATTCATAGTTTATAAATATATTTACGTAATCAGAGACATGTATAAAGTTTCGTCGGTCTAGTAATTAATACCTGTCACTGACTCTTTTCATTAGTTTCTGATACAGAGGTGAATATTACCAATGCATACAAATGATTTGGAGGTCCAAACATGAATGTGTAGGAGGAAGTCGGATGAATGGGGAGTGAATAAGACGGTAATCGCATTTTGACGGTTCACACGCTTGTGACTCATATTTGTTTGGGTTGCTGAACGGAACTACTGAAATAAACGAATTAAACGTGCTTACACAGTATTGACTTTGTTTCTGGTTATTTAAAAAAAAAACGCAGCATCATCTACTACGCTTTATGTCATATTCTGCAGTATGGGATTAATGGTTTTGGGAAAACGGGTAAAGCACTATTAAATAATGTTATTCTTGCCCAGAATCAATATTAAAATTAATACTCAAAATCTCTAGTTATTGTCAATAAAAATGATTTTTTTTCATTACTTGATTCGCTAGTCATTTTGTGGTTTATATATCCATTTTGAATTTTTAGTTTACTTGGTGAATAACATTAGCTGTGAGAAATTGATGTGACGTGTGCTTTAACGCATTCAACATCATTATACGGTGGTGTTGATAATAATACTGAAATCATCCAAATACGTATCACAATACATCGTAAGAAAAAGTGGTACTTGCCGAGTAAAATTAAAATATTTTCTTGAAAATTGAGTTTTAATATCAATATCAAAGTACACGTTAAACATAATATGCATATCAGAATGAAACTTACCTAGTGAACATTTTGTTTCTCTCTTGGGTCCCTCGACACATGAATAATGTCTTGATTTATTGTCTGCTCACATGTCCGTGAAAACTACCACTTAATTTCATTCACTTCACTATCATTAAACTTTATCATTAATAAATAAAAAATATCAGATCATTTAGTGTTTTCATGCACATATTATTATAATTCACGTGTTATTAGCAAACTAAGTGATTGCTACGCCCATGATATAATCTGATCTATATTTAAAAAATGTAAAAATTCGTTAAATTCGCAAACATAAAAGTGGACTGGAATGTTTTCATGAAAAGTAAGGTTTATTAAAGTTAGTTAGTTACCTTTAAGTTAGGTAAATTATAAATTAATATTTTTGAAAAACTGGGAGAATAAGGTAAAAACAGAAAAAATTATATTTCTTTGACGAATAAACTATCATTATATAAACCTCAATCATATAATTTTTATATACAACATTTTGAGTGTGTCCAAATACTTGTTCACAAAATCTGGATTATCTCCAATTACAGGAGTTTCTGCTTAGTAAAAAGCTTCTTTACATCTCACCAATAGATGTCTCTAGTGAAGTTCTAATAATTCATGAACAAGGTTTCTAAATTGGTTCATATATATATAGAACTTCCAAGAATTTGAGTAGTGTGGTTGTCAATAATGGGTAGAATTGGTGAATGTTACACGTGTGTAAAGTGATCACTTAAAACAGCCTATGACGGTCGTAAGCCCCGTAAATGCCCAGACTTCCATATTCTTCTACATCTTTGATGGGATGTCAAAAAATAATATATAATTTTTAGTTTCATTTGCATTTTATTTGCAAGTGCAGAAAAACTGGTTATAATACATATTTACAAAAATGAAACAATTTTTAATCGCCTTATGAATAGCTTTCATTTTTTATATTTTTTTTAAAAATACGCTTCATAATAGTTATCATTTTAAATGATTATGACTTTTGGAAAAAAATATATTCCTAACTACCATTGTGAAGTGTCGTGTGATTATCTTGACGATTTATTTTGTTTGCAAATCTTTGAAAGAATCGTAATTGAATTAAAAAAAACCAATCTTGAGATTATTATCCACAACATATAATGCAGCTGCAGATGTCAGTATTCTTAATAAAATCTATTCATACAACATAAACGTATCTATGTCAAGCTTTAGAATCATAAATCAATCTCCAAAAAAAAAACATTTTTTCGTTTTGGTGATCTTATGATCCTTCAAGCAGGATTAATTTAACGTCTGGATTATGTATTGAATAATCAGTATTTTGCTTTTTAAATGTCACATATTTGAATATTATATATCTAAAAACGGTGTACTTCCAACAATAACAAAAAAACAGAAAAAGTGCATATGATTTTTACTCACTCGATTTTTAGATCAGGGAATTGATATATATATTTATCAATATATTTATATATTTATATATATATAGAATATATTTGAATCCGAGTCAATATAATTAAGTGCCTTATTGCCATAGTGAAAGAATATTTTTTCTAAGCGGAAGTACAATTTTTGTTGCTTAATAAACTTGCAAATGACTGTGTTTATCATATTTATACCAATATTAATACAATAGAAACCTGAAGGTATGAACTAACTCCTTATTTGCTTAGTATATATATTTTTTACGACATCGTGTAAAGAAAAAGAAACTGAAAACAGTGGAATTAAAAAATATGTTGGTTTCTTTATGCAAAAATCAATTTGGGATATCGAGAAATTAAATTCATTATTTTATCATAATTTAATTTTAAAAAAAAAATCAAACGCAGTAAAAAGTGCAAAGTATTTACTTAGACCTTACTGCGTATAAAACTAAGAATCAAGTACCTACATGCAAGGGATAAAGGAAATCCCAAATTACTGTTTCGCATTTTTATATGAATTTTCAATTTTTTAAACTTTTATAGCACCGTTTTATTTTTTGCAGTGAAATTTTGACTGAAATCATAATCTACGGAAGCTGAAAATAATAATGAAAATAATATTTTGAAATGAAAGCAGCCTTGCAGACTGTTTTATATCTGACACATTTTGAAGAAGGCCTGAGGGATGGAACAGGCTTCGGGGTGAGGTTCAGAGATGTATTGCCAGTATTTATGTAAGGTGAAGATGCTCCCCGAAGGAGACTGGCTGCAGTCGTGATGATGTAGATCGTGAGAGCCACCGAAGAGCTATACGGGTGGCCGGCATGCCTCACCCTAGCCGGCCTGAACGAGACGAGACCTGGTGTTTTGCAACACAAGATTTAATATCCGGAAAAAATATCTACGTAGCCGACATGAATGCTTGCTTCACTTATTTATCATGTGTTGCATTTTATTATTTCAGTTATATTCAAACAGACTTTTTAACACACACATATTTATATATGTGTAAATTTATTTATATACAATGGTATATATCTCAATGGTTCATTTGACAAATAATTAATATGTAGTTGAAAGGCTAATTTTAATATTGCTAAAAGCTTTATAGTACTAATATTTATCTAGATATATAGGTTCAAAAAGGTTTTAAGGTAAATCTAAAACCAGCAAAGATAACCGTTGTTCTGTAAAAAAAGTATTCTTAAAGAATGCAATTTGAAAATCGCATTCTTATCCAGATAATTTTTATTTTGATAAATTACAAATTACAACTTTATATTAATAATATTAATAAAACCCTTATCCGCACCCCAATGGTGCATAGGGCACTGCGTCATATAAACGCAGTGTTATCTTGATCGTTTACACATGAAGGAAAGGTGATCAGCCCTCCGATTCAGGTACCAGTCCAGGGTAATATTGAACAAATATTACGAGCGTGCTGACCATTACACTATGGAGGCGGACAAAATATCTTATTGATAATGTTATAGTAGAGAGAGATCGAGAAATTTCATTGATAACGATATAATCAAATATAAACATTAATTAAGTTGAAAAAGTAATTAGGACTTCTATTAATAATGATGTAATTTATAAAATTATCTTAGTAGTAAATTAATTTAATCCATCAAGATGAATCATCAGGTTTTTGGTTTATACATAAATATAAGAAGGAAATATTCCTTTCATTCCATTTATATTTATTGTACATAAGTACAAAACTACGATAAACATTTATGTAATTTTTTGATATCTCATCAAAGATGAAGAAAAATATGGAAGTCTGGGCATTTACGGGGCTGACGACCGTCATAGGCAGGTTTAAGTGATCATTTAACTTACGTGTAACATTCACCAATTCTACCCATTATTGACAACCACACTACTCAAATTCTTGGAAGTTCCCAATTTAGAAACCAATTTAGAAACCTTGTTCTTGAATCACTAGAACTTCACTAGAGACATCTATTGGTGAGATGTAAAGAAGCTTTTTTATTAAGCAGAAACTTTTATATTAGTATGTGAGATCCAAATCCTGGATTATAATCACACACATGAGAAACGCAAGAAAATACCATTCGCATTTTTATTATTAAGCTTATAATTTGACCAGATAATTTATTTACAACATTTTGAGTGTGTCCAAATACTTGTTCACAAAATCTGGATTATCTCCAATTACAGGAGTTATTTTCATATTATTTTTTGACAGTAATATGAAAATAACTCCTGTAATTCGAGGTAATCCAGATTATGTGAACAAGTATTTGGACACACTCAAAATGTTGTAAACATTTATGTATACTGTCAATATGTACAAAAATTAAATGTATTTCAGTGATGAATTGTTTGCATATGCACTAAAATAATAATTACAACATTTTGAGTGTGTCCAAATACTTGTTCACAAAATCTGGATTATCTCCAATTACAGGAGTTATTTTCAAATTATTTTTTGACATTTCATCAAAGATGAAGAAGAATATGGAAGTCTGGGCATTTACAATAATAAAAATAATAACAATCATTTACAATAATTTACATTTAAATAACTCCTGTAATTGGAGATAATCCAGATTTTGTGAACAAGTATTTGGACACACTCAAAATGTTGTAAATAAATTATCTGGTCAAATTATAAGCTTAATAATAAAAATGAAAATGGTATTTTCTGGCGTTTCTCATGTGTGTGATTATAATCCGGGATTCGGATCTCACATACTAATATAAGAGTTTCTGCTTAATAAAAAAGCTTCTTTACATCTCACCAATAGATGTCTCTAGTGAAGTTCTAGTGATTCAAGAACAAAGTTTCTAAATTGGTTCATATATATAGAACTTCGAAGAATTTGAGTAGTGTGGTTGTCAATAATGGGTAGAATTGGTGAATGTTACACGTGTGTAAAGTGATCACTCAAACCAGCCTATGACGGTCGTAAGCCCCGTAAATGCCCAGACTTCCATATTCTTCTTCATCTTTGATGAAATGTCAAAAA